>NW_015160876.1:219492-242856 GCF_001447785.1 Gekko japonicus
GCATTCCTGATAATTTTCTATAATTTTAGGGAGCTGAGTAAGGGATAGAAAACCACCCCACCCTGATATATTAAGGTTAAAATTAGAGTTTGCCAATCTTCCATTCTTTTAACAAAGGCTTAAGTATGGAAAGGTACAGATAAACCTTTCCCTGGAATGAAAGTAAATAACACCACTTTGTAAATAACATATTAAGCCTCTATTAAAGGGACGGAACATTTATCTCCAGGCCAGTTAGCAATCCTATCTGAAATATGTTTAATGTAGGTTTTAAAGTTCACACACACACACACACACATACGCACTGAAGACCAGGTCTACTACTTTGAAGTAAGTTCCATTTTATTTGGTTAGCTTAATTCACCCCCCTTGGTCCTGAAGCTCTCTCTTTCAGTCCAGTTCTACTTCATTTCAGGTTTTCTGCACTGCTTCTTCAGGCAATATTGCTTAAAAAATAGCAACTTCAGACCCTTTTGCATAGCGGAACAGTGAAATGACAGGGGCCAAATGAGATATACCACCAGACATCAGCACACTGTCTACTACTACCACTACTACTACTACTAATAATAATACTTCCAATTTATTAATCGCTTTCCCCAGTGGGCTCAAAGCGATGTACAGTTACACATTTTAGACAGGGGACTAACAATGTTCATAGGGGATAGGGAAGACAACATATATTCATTTAATTGCACACACTGTCACTGCACGGTGTAAACATCTTCTGGCTTGGCTCAAATTGTAGAAGAGATGACCTGGAGGCAAAGGTATCAAATTCCGGATGTTGTTGTGGGGTTGCTGTGAATGAGTAGAAAGCATAGTGTGTGTACCTTTAGCAGTGATGCAACACTCATGTGTAGCAAGATGGGAAGCCGTGGCCCTTTCTGCCCTCTCCTTTTAATCCATGTTCACCGCGGTGTCCTCCAAGCAATTCTGCACTAAAATTGAATTCAACCTTCTTTTTAATCAAAGTTTTCCCCCCATTCTGCACTAAAATTGAGTTCAACCTTCTCTTTATTCTATCCCCCCCCCATTGTGCATTACATTACCTCCCTTCAGTGGTCAGCCTAGTTTCAGCTGTTTTGCCCTGGACTTAAATTGCCTCGACTCAAACACCGAGAAAATCCGGAGTGGCAGGCAAATGCAGAAAGGACCTGTGTCAGTCAGTCTGTCCGTAGCAGCAGAAAAGAGCAAAAGTCCAGTAACACCTTAGACAAATTTGTGGCAGGGTATCACTGCTCACCTCTTCAGATACAGCTCGAATGGGAGTCCACTTGACCTTATATCTTGGAGACATCCTGCTAACCCAAAACAACTTCTCACCCACAATGATAAACTATTTAACAGTAACATGGACTCTGGTACCAAGGCCTGCAACAAACCAAGATGCCAACTTTGCTCTCATATAGATTCTAGCAACACTATCACTGGACCAAGCAACATCAGCCATATCGTCTCAGATTCATACTCCTGGTGGTCTCCGTGCTCATCCTCTAATGTGATTTATGCCATCATGTGTCAGCAATGCCCTTCCACCCTCTACATTGAACAAACAGGCCAGTCCCTACAACAAAGAATAAATGGACATTAGAAACCACAACATTCAAATGCCAGGGCGGGGGGCATTTTAACTTTCCAAGATATTCAGTTGCTGACCTAAGAGTAGCAGTTCTTTTACAAAAGGAATTTCAAAGGGAAATTACAAAGAGAAACTGCTGAATTGCAACTGATAATGAAGCTCAAGACAATGCATCCTCCTGGACTGAACCCAGACCTAAGTTTCCTGTCTCATTACCAATGCTGATTTCTCCATGCCTACTACCGCTCTGCATATCTACCCCTCTGCATATCACATTCACCTGCTATTGTCATTTGCCTTGTACTGTCATTCAGCATCTGAAATCACTCCACTCTTCAAGATATAAGGACAGATGGACTCACATTCTAGCTATATCTGAAGAAGTGAGCAGTGACTCATGAAAGCTCATACCTTGCCACAAATTCTGTTAGTCTTTAAGGTGCTACTGGACTCTTGCTCTTTTCATGTGTAGCAGTTAGAGAGGGGTCCCCAACATGGTACCCATGGGTGCGATGGCATCTGCTGACACCGTTCCTGGCGCCCAATGGGTGCGTTCAGACGGGGGATTTACGGGGGTGCCAGTTCCAACCGGTGTACTTACGGGCGTTCACACAGCGAACATCTGCCTCCCGTCCCTAACCGTTGTAAATCCCTTTAAACCGTTGCACTCTACCACTAGGTCCGAAGTGGTGGTAAACAGAGTGCAACGGTTGTAATCGGTGCACCCCGGCGTCTGATCGCTCTCCTCCGTTCCCCAGCTACTTCCGTCGGAAGCCTGAGGCTTCCGGCTTTCCCCGGCCATTTTTTAAAAAACTAAGCGATATGCGCTCAGGCGAAGCTTTGCCCTGAGCGTTTTTTTTTTTTTTAAAAGCCTTACTTTAACTTCCTGGAGGAGTTCGGGACTACAGGGAGGCCAGGTTGGGCTTTAAACTTTAAAGGTAAGTGCTTACCTTTAAAGTTTAAATGTAGGGGGGGGGGGTTGAGCATGCACAAAAATCGGCATTCTCTGAATGGCTGCCTATGCGCATGCTCAAACTGTCCTTTTAAAAAACACACACACACGCAGACGCCCGCAGCGTGTGAGCGTGCGTCCACCGGAGGGCTCCGCAAGATGGAGGGTAAGTCTGATCGCGTTTCTGCCGGCATAAACTGCACCGGTTCCAACCGGTGCAGTTTATGCCGGCAGAAAGGCAGCGTCTGAACGCACCCAATGAGTGACAAATGTTTTTAGAAAGTGGGCAGGGCCAAGTGGGGCTTTCGCCCAGCAAGGTTTCTGACTGGCCATTGAAGATTTCATTGGCGGTGCAGATTTTTTTAAAATGTTGCTTTAACAGCAGCTGCCACTGCAGCACAAGGATCTTTGAACTTCCTGCAGCAGCCATTTTGTGGCTGTGCCCATCACACTGTGCAGACTCAAAAAGGTCGGGGACCCCAGAGTTAGAGTGTCAGGACAGGATCTGGGAGACTGAGGTCTGAATCACTATTCTGCCATGGAAGCTCACTGGGTGACCTTGGGCCGACCACTCTCTCACAGCCTAGGCAGCCTTACAGGATGTTGTGAAGATAAAATGAAGATGCTATAAATCGTTCTGGGCCTCATTTGGAAGAAAAGCAGAGTTTAAACATCTAAATACATAAATAATCATTTAACCAGTGTCTCTTCTCCAGGCTTATTTGTTATCTTATCAGTTTTTTTCAAAACACAGATGCCCTACCACCAAACAACAACAGAGAGCGATGAAGTTTTGAAGATTGTTGTAGAGAGAGGTCTCTCATGAGCAAATGTCCCAGCGCCGTATGATGTGGAGGGAAGCGGTCGGTGTGTGCAGCAAATACTCGATTCCGCTCGATTGAATCTCCAGTGCGGGTTTTAGAAGCCAGCTCCGGAGTGGGCGGTTCCTGAGCGAGATGGTTCCCCGCCCTTAACTAAGCCCGGAGAGCAGAGCCAGCGCCGGTTTAGAGAAGTAGTGCGATACTTGTGTGGAGCGGTTGGTCAGCAAGGATGGGCTCGTGCCGAGTGACTTGACACAAGCTAAGTTTTTTCTCGCCATGTAGCACAGGCCACGGGCGCTTTTCTCTCGCCTCGGCTGGTGGAGCCATTATCGAGCAGCCCGGCGGGGACCATGCGGAGGACCCCAGTGCCAGGGCTGCTCCTGCCGCCTTCACCGCTGCTGCTGTTACTGGGGCTACTGGTACTGGATAGGGGCTGCACGGCGCAGTACTCGAGCGATCTGTGCAACTGGAGAGGGAGGTAAGAGTTTGGCGGTGACTTCGCGGGAATTGTCTGGGGTCGGTGGGGATGCCGCTTTGCCGCTTGGTGCGTACTACCAGGAACTCTTGTCTTTGTCCGGGCATATCCCCACTCGCTTCCTAGCATAAGCTCCTTAAGCTTCTGCGGTATTTGCAAGTTAAAATCTCCCCCCCCCCCATCCAATCTGATCTTGCTTACTAGGTGGGCTTTTCTCGGAACCAAATTGGAGGGAGTTAAGCTTTCCTTTAAACAGAGCGTCCACTTTTCTCAGGCTTGCTCCTATCTTCCTATTTATCGTACTCCTCTTCTCTTAGGGGCGCAGGAAGTACCGAACGATACTGATCTTCCGCCTTTACGCCACGTTTTTTTTTCTGAGTTGACTCTCCCTCCCCTCAGCCTTGGAGCAAAGGAATGCCTCTAGCTTCTGTGTTTTGCGAGTCCCCCCCCCCTTCTATTGATATTCAGCGACTGCTGCTTGGTTTGCGTTAACAGGGAAGCCAATGCCAGAAGCGCAGATCCCGGGGAGGAAAGAGCTTGTCCCTTGCTGTTACTCCCGAGAGTAGTCCTGTGTGCGGAGGGGGTGTGTGTCCTTAATCGCCCAATTTTGTCAATTAAGTTTTGTTCTGGAAGGGATGGCGGGAGAGGAGCTGCTTAGCCCTGTGTTGTGTTGTCCTTTCAGCATACACGCGAAGTTGCTTGTTGGGAAAGGATTAAAAATAAGTTTCCTCTGTTTTTTTCTGTTTTATTGGAAGATGCAAGGGAGAGTGGCCTGGTTAACATTCTAGGAGAGTCCGGGGATGAGGATTGCCAAAGCAACGTGCCAGGGGGGTGCGGTAGGAGGGCTGGCCTTTAGCAGACAGAGCATTTTTTACTGCCCGCGACACACTCCACATTTGTGTAACCCAACACCAGAGTAACGCGCTTTGTAGCCCGTGACCTCCTGCGCTCAAGCATTAACTTCATTGTAACGCAATAGGCTTGTAAGCCCTCCTTTTATGAGGAACGTTGACGGGGTTTTGTGAGTATTGTACACTCTTGTAGAAGTAGTAAAGCTGGGATTGTATCGAGCTGCTTGCCTTTGTTTAACTCGGGATCAAGGATGGCTTTTGGTGTTTTTTTTTTGAAGCACCTGACTGGTTCAGGGTGTGTTTGAGGTTTTGCTGAATTGGATTATATTGGGAGGGGGAGAATAATTCTCATCCAGAACTGAGGCTTGATTTTTCTGTGTACAGCTGTTAGCTGTTCCTCTGAAACGAAACATTGTGATAAGTGAAAGGAAGGCTTTAAGAGGACAGTAACATTCTTTGACTTCTGGCGTTCACCTTCCATGCCGCACCTGTCCTTGTACAACACACTGGAAAAAAAGATATTGTTCCAGACCCCTGTCTCCATTACACCTGTGGCAGAACATCACTCTAGCTACTTTAGATGTAAATCAGCAGTGCTCAGGGCAACCTGGTATGCTTTGGCTGCCACGGTTATGCTAATCTCTCTGATTGTGAAATCTTTTAAATCTCTTTAGCTTCAAAACTCAACCTCTTCCCATTTAATCCACTGTAAAAATTTATGGCTTTCCAAGTCTTATGGATCTAACGTTGGAAAGGGTTTCCAAACCACTGCTATGCATATGCAGTCTGTATTTGGCTTTTGGGGGCATTTTTAAAATAGGGAACAGTGAGTGACTTTATTGGACTTGCTCTATTTTAATTGGATCATTCAGGCAAGGAATAACTGTATAACTGCCCATTTTGGGAATGGCATAAAATCCTTCCAGTTGCCTAGTGGAAGGGGGAATTTGCTTTTTTTTTTAAAAAAATCCAGATAATTTATGACTGTTTATGTAAAACATTTATATTGCACATTTCTAAGTAAAAGTTAGAGTGTACTCTTAAATTTATGACCAATAAATAAATGATAATGTGTGACTGCTCAGTAGCAAATATTTGCATTATCTGGAAAGAATGTTATCAGACATGAGAGGCTTGCTGAATGTTATCAGACAGTCTTAGAAGAAGGCCCATGTCCTAAACATACAGCTGATATGGGGCACATGGTTACAGTTTAATGCCTTCAGTGCTATATTCCTGGTAGTATAGTTTACTTGAAATGGGTTTGTATACAAAGTCTGTATCCTCAGCTCACTTGGAAGTAACTTTGGTTAACACCAGTGTGGTTAGTACCCAAGAACACTCTGTGTATGCAGTCATACAAATTTACATAGAAGTGTTAAGATTATTCCTGGCATTTTTATGGGATGATTTGTCCCCACCCCCAACACACACTATGGAGACTGAATGCTTACTTTTCTGAGCCTTTGAGGCCTATTAAATCTAAGGCCAACTGAGACTTGAATCTACATTTCTATGGTTAAAACCCAGCCCTGATTCTGGTCAGCTGTTAGTCACTGCAATAATATTTACAGTACTTGAGTGTTGAAGGAGCTTAATGTGCACTAACTGATTACAACAGCTCTGCAAGGTAGGTCAGTATAATTATCTTTCTGTGCAGATTTGGAGCTTAGTGAAAGGGTCTTGCCCATGGCTGGACTGTGAATTCTTGACAGACTGTTGGAACCAGGGATTTCCTTATCTGTAGTTAAGTCTCTGGAGTCACTGCCCCACCCCAGCTTTCATTAGTATAGTAATGTATTAATGAATGCAGTCTCTCTTGGGTTTATCAGTTCTATTATGAAGGCCAGCCTCGGGGGATGTAGGTAAGGAAGTTTGTTCTCTTTCCTGTTGTAGTGCAGCCCCAATGTTCTCATCTGTCACCAGATAGTCTCACTTTCAGGGGCACATCTTTGTGATACTTGCAGTTGCCCAAAAAGAGACCCACCTATTTTCGGAAATCAGGTGAACTTACAAAAATAAGTGGTTCTGGTCTGTGTCATGTTATCCAGTCTGAATCAAGGAGGGAATAAAACTTCATTTGGAGAACAAACTGAGCTCTTCCTCTCCAGAGGGCTAAGGTGGTAGTACTACAACCTGCGGATCTCTGTTTCCATTACTTAACCAGTTTAATGTTGCTACTGAATGAAGGGCCAGTGATGGTTTGTACATGGGAATGAACTATGAAGTTGGGTGGCCTTGGTCAAGTCATACTCTCAGCCTAAACTCCATTGCAGGGTTGTTGTGACATTAAATGTTCTTTGGAAAGAAGAGTCACATACAAATGTACAATTATTCTTAAAAACAATGGACTTGTAAGGTAGCTTTCTTTCTTTTTTTTTCGCTTGGGGCCTTGCATCCTGGGGCAATCAGGTAATTCCTGAATCAGGAAGGCTCTTTGTGCCCAGTCTAGCATTGTGCAATTGATTTCTGTCAGAGCTGTCTGCATTATTGTGCTGGTTCCTTTTAGAATGTTCTTGACTTCTTACAGTCCAAAACAGCTTGTTTCTTCATGTGATCTCATTCCTTTGTAAAGGATCCCATTGAGAAAATCTCATGCTGGCCTCACAAGCCTTCACCTCACTCTGTGAAGTGCTGCTGAGGGGATAGAAACTGCTGTGGAATAAGCAGGTGTGCGGGTGGTGCACAGGTACAGGGGCTGTGTGGCAAAACAAGCTGCTTTTTGACTGTGTATGAGCTGGCCCCCTAGAGGTCATTGCAACCATGTAAGGCATAAAGTACTGCCTGCAATTTGTGAGCAGATGCAGTGCATTAGTGACCACATTATTTAAGCTATAGTAATCATGCTTCATAATTAAAAGATGGGTTGTGAGCCTCCAAGACAATTGCAATCATGATAATAGGTATGTAAATAGCAGTCCTACTTCTTAATGTATTTTCTTCCTATTTGACTTTGTAGGCTGCTCTGTACCATTACAACAGGTTTTTTTGTTCCTGCTTGTTATGAAACAACAGGTTGACCGGCACAAAATGGGGCAGCAGCATTGCCATATTCATGTCTACTAAGAGGGTGTTGCCTATTTTGTTTAGTTTTCCATTTCTGTTTGAGAGTGATTGTGTTGAGTTTTAAAATGTTTCCCATTTATACTAATTATTCTGAGCTGTGTGTTGCCTTAGATTTCCCACTGACAAATTCTGGCAGTGATTGCCTACCTCATGGCCAATAAAAATGCTCCATGAATTGTCTTTATGCTTGCTGCTCTTCAGCTGTACTTCCAAGTAACTTTGAAGTATGATTTGCCAGCTGAAAATGTCAAGTCGGGTGGGAAGTGAGCTGTAAGCTATGGTCTCCATGTCTTGTGGAGAGAGATTAGATCCCCTTGGCTGTGGCAGTGCAGAAACAAAAACTACAAAGTACTCCCCCCGCCCCACATAGCAACAGAATATACCCTTTGAATTACTCTCAAGGACCTGTTGGAAGTCATATAAGTTCCCTGAACATCTAGTTCCTTAGCCAAGGAACCAGGAGTAACTTGCATAGATAAAAGGGATTTCCATCAGCAGACTTCTTCCACCTCCTGCTGTAGCCCCAAATGCTTCCTGAAATGCTGTTTCTGGTGGGCAGGTGACTCTGACTCCAAGTATGGGAGTCTGCAGCAACAGAAATGCTTGAAATCTCTCCCCTTCTGTTTGTTGGAATCCTCTGCTAGAACCAAGACGCAAATGCTGTGAACTTACAGTGCAAGAGTAGACTCAAGGCTCAAAGTTTCTCCTCAACCACAGGTTTCACAGATGATTTTGGCTATATCACTTCTGTTTGACTGTTGATCAATATGCATAGACTGAACTTTGCGGAGATCCTGCTAAGTGTCAGTCAATGGAAATTTAAGTGATTTTGAGAAAAGCGCCAACACTTGAATTCATAATAGAAACCATTTCCAAGTGTTAAGGAGGTCTGTCATAAAGCACACTTCACTGGAACATTCCACAGTCTTTGTAGGAATTCCCACAATTTCTGACTCCAAAGAGTGTCGTATGTACTGTTTTAGTATAAAATGCATGCACTCTTATAACTTCTCCTTGTCTTTCCCCCCCAGTGGATTAACGCACGAATCTCACAAAAAAGATGTTGAACAGGTCTACCTTCGCTGTTCTGAAGGAGCCATAGAATGGATGTATCCCACAGGAGCATTGATAATCCACCTGCGACCTAATGTTTTCCCTTCCTCTTCCAAATATTGGACTGTTTGCATAAAACCCCTTAAAGACTCTGCAGGAACAAATATTTATTTGGAAAGAACTGGAGAATTGAAGTTACTGTTCCGAGATGGAGACCATAGTCCCACTAGAGTGCATTGCTTCAGCTATGAACAGGGTGGACTCTTTGTTGAGGCTACCCCTCAGCAGGACATTAGTCGAAAGATTACAGGCTTCCAGTATGAACTGATAAACAAGGGGACAGCATCAGATTTGCACATGATTTATGGTAAGTTGCAAGACACTTAACTATTTTTATCTCAAATGCTTAACGTGTATCCAAAACAAATGTGTAAGAGTAGTGTTTTTACTTGTTTTCTGGCAGTGGAAAGTTGTAGAGAAGGCAGGAAGGCTATGTATCCTTAAGCAACAACAGGTTCTCTTCTGTTGAGGAAGTATTCCATGGATGTAGCAAAGGCAAGACTTTTATTTTAAAAAGTGTATTTTAACTTTCACCCTTAATGGTCTTGTGTACTCCTTGCCCTCATAGCAAGTATATGGTCACCATTTTGCTTGTTCTGTTGAAAATGACAATGTGATGTATAGCATACACTCTCCCAGTTTGTTAGCTTGCTTCCTTCCTTCCTGACCTTCACTCTGTATACAGGTTAGAATTGCTGGGTAGGTTCCAAATCATGGTGGTTAGCACCAAGGTGGTTCAGAAGAAGGGCCATCCATTGTGAGTTTAGTACCACTTCACATGACAAACCTCCTGCAGGAGTATCTTTTCTGAGCAGAAAATGGTATATACCCGTATCTGAGAATTATGCACACCTGTTGTGCTGCAGGTATTTGTTGTGCTAAGAAAGGCAAGTTGTGTGACAACTACTGTTAAATAGGTGGCAACTTCCCATTGCTTTTGTTGAGCTGCTTTTCATCCTCAGTCCTGGTCTGCCTATTTGCTGATCTTTTTGCTCTTTTATGTTCCCCCTCGAGTAGGGTCCATCTTGCTTTCAGAATTGTGAGCATACAGTGATATCATCTAAATGTGTATGTGTTGCTTAATATTTCTCACACATAGACATTGTCAAACTATTTCTTTACGAAGATTTGCGTCTTTATGCTGTCATCTTTCACTCTGAAAATTGTGTTGAGCTTGCAGATTGTCCAGAAAATTACTGATGTTGATCGTACAAATAAGAGAATCCTATAGCACTTAACTTTTATAGTAAGTGTGGTTAGAGTTAAGAGACTTTGTACACTTTTAGACAAATCCATTTATTGGGCATTTTTGCAGAGACAGGCTGACATGGTTGTCTTCAGTAAGTAGTTTTCAGAGGCCAGACTTGGTGCTTTTCGAGAACAGCTGATATTGCTTGATTTTTTTTTCATGGGGTAGAATGAAAATAATTTTGCGACATCATTTAACAAACTTCTGCAGTGGGCTGTTTTTTAAAGGCAGCATCCATTCATGTGTCAAGAACTCCTTATCCTTGACAAGTGGGAGATCTTCTGTTCTTCAAAGTAATTGTCACTTTCTGTATGTCAGTTCAATGGGACTGTGGCTATAGATGTCTGCTATTGGTGACCTTGTTATGGTTGCTAATCTGTTTCAGCTGGTACATGTAACTGCAACACCTTCAGTAGCTGATAGGTGGCACATTTGTTATTACAACTATCTCATAACAGTTTTGTTGCAGTGCCTTCCCTAGTCTTCTAAAGTTGGCTATCTTGTAATCTTGAATGTTTCTCCAAGGACTTCAGTCAACTCTGATGCTACCTCAAAGGAAATCAGTTTTATCTAGAGTAAGCATCTTCAAGGGCAAAGTTCAACCCAAGGGTCACTTTAGTAGCATACTGTGAGCCAGAATAGTAGTCAGTTATGTTATATATAATGTTCCTTCAGTGTTTTCTGTGAATATTTACAAATCATAGCCATTACATGTAGTGCACTTATTTTATTTATTTCTTCCCTACCCTCTCACACACATCAGGAAATGTAAATAGTAATTTCAATATCTCAATTTGAGTTTTAAAGCATTGCATCTGCAAGCTCTCACCTGGCACAATTATTTAGGACAATTTAGTTGTTAACTACCTGGCCCCAAGGCAAGCAAAATGATAAGGAATTGGCTATTGGCTGTGAGGCACTCGTGAGCTATTTTGCAGACAAAGTCTTGTCGCTCCACCAGGACCTCCTGGCCACAGTTGATACAGTAAAGGGAACTGGAAGCCCCTTATCCGACTTCAGGTCCGATTTCGGACCAATTCAGTCGGCTCTCCCAGGAGGAAGTTGACAAGATCCTGGTAGCTGTGAAGGCCTCCAACTGCCACCTTGACCCATTCCTGTCTTGGCTGGTCAAGGCCTGTGTAAAAGGTGTTCAGGCTCCCCTGGGGGATATCATGAGGCTATCCCTGTATTCAGGGATATTCCCAGTGGGGCTAAATGAGGCCGTGGTGCTTCCACTCTTGAAAAAAAATCATTTGACCCTGCAGTCCTTGCCAACTATTGCTCGGTTTAAAATCTTCCATTTCTGGATAAAGTGGTTGAGAAAGTGGTGGCTGAGCAGCTCCAGGTCTTCTTGGATGATTCTTCCATCCTGGATCCATTCCAGTCTGGTTTCCACCCTGGCCATGGGACACAGACTGCACTGGTTGCCCTCACAGATGATCTGGATCAAGGTGGGCTGGCGCTGCTTTTTCTTTTGGACTTGACAGCGTTCAACATGGTTGACTATGATCTTCTGACCCAGTGCCTTGAAGGTGTAGAGATACGGGGGACTGTTTTACAATGGCTTTTCTCCTTTCTCCATGGTTGGGGACAGAGGGTGGCACTCAGGGAGAGGATGTCTCCGTGATACCCACTGGAATACAGAGTGCCCCAGGGGAAATCATTCCTCCAGTGTTGTTTAACATCTAAATGTGCCCCCTCACCCAGTTGGTCCAGGGGTTTGGGCTGGGTTGCCATCAGTATGCTGATGACACCCAGCGTTATCTGCTGATGGATGGACAGACTCCACCCCAGATACTCTGGACAGGGCATTAGGAGCCATGGCTGGATGGTTACAGCAGAACTGGCTGAAATTAAATCCAATGAAGGTGGAGGTCCTGTACCTGAGTCATGGAGGCTTGGGATTAGGTATCCATCTCCCAACGTTTGGTGGGACACCGTTGATGCCAGCGCTGAGGGTGAGGAGAATTGGGGTGATCCTGGATGCCTCACTTTCGATAGTGGCCCAGGTGCCCCCTGTTGCCAGGTTGGCCTTTTATCTCTTTCGGCTGGTCAGGCAACTGGTTCCCTATCTCACCTCCTGGGACTTAGCTACAGTGATCCATGCAATGGTCACTTCCAGGCTGGAGTACTACTAGCTCTATGTGGGGATGTCCTTGAACTTGACCTGGAAACTGCATCTAGTGCCTTTCGCTACCCGAAGGAGTCTCAGAGCAGCTTACAGTCCCCTTTCCCCTCCCCACAACAGACACCCTGTGAGGTAGGTGGGGCCAAGAGATCTCTCTGGAGAACTGCTCTTGAGCAAACAGCTCTGAAAGAACTTGTAACTGATCCAAGGTCACACCAGCAGCTGCATGTGAAAGAGTGGGGAATCAAACCCGGTTCTCCCTGATTAGAGTTTGCGCTCCTAACCACTACACCAAATTGGCTCTAGATTGGATTGAAAACAGTTATATAGAGAGGCCTATAGCCAAAGATGAGCCAAACGGAGATGAGCACTGCTTGAACCCTAGAGTGATTCGACTGGCCTTCGAGCAAGGGAAACCTTTACCTTTACCTGTAGCCAAAGATATCTGCAGACAAGATACTTTGTCACAGGGCTCTTTTTGTAGCATGAACTCCTTTGCATATTAGGCCACACCCCCTAATGTAGCCAATCCTCCAAGAGCTTACAGAGTTCTTCTTACAGGAGCTACTGTAAGCTCTTGGAGGATTGGCTACATTAGGGGTGTGTCACTTAATATGCAAATGAGTACCTGCTACAAAAAGAGCCCTGTCAGATTTCTCAACTGTGAAAACCTCAAATTGCAAACAAGAAGGAAATTTTCTAGCTTCCAAGCCTGGTTTTGAAATTGCCATGTCAGGAGACTACGCAGCTCTCTAGTGCTGCAGCATCTTCTTGGAAGAATCCTTGTAATTTGATGGAAGTAAATGTGACCCTGTGGTTCAGCGCCAGAAGTTCAGCTTCAGGCATATGACAAGAGATCCATAACCTATAAAGCTGAATGAAAATGACCTATATTGTTATAAAGGAAGGACTCTGAAGAGGACACCCTGATCTGGATGGCCCAGTCTAGCCCAATCTCATCAGACCTTGAAACCTAAGCAGGGTCCGCTCTCGTTAGTATTTGGATGGGAGACATCTAAGGAAGTTCAGGATTCCTATGCAGAGGCAGTCAGTGGCAAATTACCTCCGAACCTCTCTTGCCATAAGTTGGCTTCGTCTTGATGACACTTTCCACCACCAGCTGAGGAAGGTAAAGTGTATTGCAGTGCGGTTAGAGTTGTAGGTGCCCAGTCTGGGCTTAAATTCGTATGCTTGCATTAACCTTGCCCTGAGAAATATGTGGCACTTCTCTCTTTCCCTTTGAGTATTGAGCCTGTTTTATCCCAGCTTCCTGTTTGTTAGTCTGACTTTTTCCTGTAGTCATGTCATGTTCTAATCAACAAAATTAATTCTTGTGTGTGTTTTTTATACCCTGTGGAGAAACGCTATTTTGTGCATGTAAGTTGGTGTGGGCCGGATAGGAGGAGGCCATCAAACTGGAGGTAGGCCTGGGCCTAGTCTCCTCCTCCCCCCCCCCCCCAGATCTCCAACCAGCAATCTGACGGCAGCTCCCTAGAGAGGACAGGAAGTCCATCAAGGTTGTGAGGAGATCTGCCCCAGAATGCTGCAGGAGGGAGAGCCAGTTCCTGGGCGGGAGACTGTTGTTTTTATAGTGGTCAGTCTGTGAGAAGTCTGAAGCCAGTCAGACTTTTGGTTGGAGTCTGCACGAGGCAGAGGCCATGTTGGGAGACATGCTGATCTAACCTTCTCCAGTGGAGTGAAGTAATGTGCCTGCCCCGCAGACCATCTAGACAGGGTATGAGTGTAGAGAAGGGAGAGATGGAGCAGTTTTGTCACCTTTATTTTTGAGTCTTAAGTTCACTGTATGCCTGTAAATAGTTAAAAATTTTGAAATTAATCCTTTAAATAACAAAGGAGTGAGATCCCTCTGTACCACTTAGTTTCCCCAGCTGGTTGGGTATGCTAGGGGTGGGTCGGAGATTCCCTAAGGAGGAGAACAGGGGCAAAACAGCCACTTGCCAACTCTCCAGGGGAACCCCAAAAATTGCCAGGAAGCCCCGAGGTGGATTCCTAATGACATGGGAGGGAGGTTAGGAGGCTGTCTCGCCTAACCAGAGCCCAAGAGCGGGACAGCGGTGTCAGCAATATCTGGAAGCAGTGGAGAAGAACTGCCCCTTCAGGTGCCAGGTCAGGCAAAGGAGGGGTGGGCAGAGCGGGTCCTGCCAGCCCAGCTGACGTAGGCCTATTCTGCCACATACCCCAATGCCATTATTGAAACCTTCCTTTGTGTTTTGCTCTTTTCTTAAATCATCTGTGATCAAAGGTGTTTTTTTTTATTCTTTTCCTAATTCAGCAGTGATCAAAGCTTTACCAGTCATCTCATTAATACTTTAACAACCTGTTCTGCACCCCCAGAATCATGACACTGTGGAGTGCATCAGCAAACTGACAGTAATTGGCAGGGTGCTGGGGTTTCAGTTAGTAGACCCAGCATTTTATTAGTTTATACTCCTCCTCTCCCACTCAATCTGGGATTTGCAAATAGAGCCATGAAAAACAAAAGTTCCCAAGCAAGTTTCTCGGAGCCGTGAATGAATGCTGCCCTGTAAACTCAAGTCTCTAAATCTATTGGTTTAGCATTTTTTTCCTCTTCCTTGGCAGTTCTTATTATTCCACATCAGAGAAGACATATGGGGACCCGCAAGAAACTTGCGGGAGCGGCCATCTCATCCCCCCACCTCTACTTCTCCCCCTCTCCCCCTACTTCTCTCACACTCTTTGTTTCTCTATCCTGCACCCCTTTTCTTACTCTATCTCCCTTCCATGTCTGTCACTTCCTTTCTGCTCCCACCCCATCACTCTTTCTGCCCCTGTCACTCTCCTGACCTCCCACCTACTTCCTCTCCCCACCCACAGCAGCGGTGGCAGCAGTCACTCTCCAAGAATCATTTAATCATTTAAATATTAAATAGAATAAACTGGATGATTGATGGTGTTTGGGTACGTGAAGATCCTAGTAAATGATCTCCAGGACCATTTAGGCTGGTACAAAAGGTGGTGTTGGCAGCCCTTACTGTAAATCTATGGACTCAGCTCATCAAAGGGACTGTTTTAATTGTGGGATCATTTTTGTGACTCAACTACCTACACAATGACTTTTTTTTTTAAAAGCCCCCAGTTGTGGGTGAGAAAACAGATGCTGTGACTCTCCCGGCCTCCCACTTACCTCCCAGCAGCAGTGGCAGCAGCCACTCTTTAGGAATCATAATGGATTGCCCAAATGCAGAGATCAGTTGCTCCTAGGAATGCCAGCTCCATGTTGGGAAATTCCTGGAGATTTGGGGGTGGAGTCTTGGGAGGATGAGATTTGAGCTTGGAAGCGACCTCAGCAGGGTATAACACCATAAATTCCACCCTTCAAAGCAGCCATCTCTGGCATCTGGAGATCTGATGTCATTCCAGATCTCCAGCCCTCCCCTGGAGATTGGCAACATTAGTTCTCCTGGAGGAAATGATTGCATTGGAGGGTGAAGTCTAGGGCATTATATCTGAAGTCCCTCCCTGCTTCAATTCCCACCATCCTCCCAATATCCAGGAATTTCCCATCCTGGAGTTGACATTCCTGTCTCCTTCCCACTCAACAGCCAGCCTACCTTTATCTGTCCTTCAGCTTTCCATCTCCTTCCCCCCTGCAGCTTCTACTGAGGAAAACTATGGTCCTTCTCCACTGTGGGGACTAAATACATTATTCTTTCCTCCTTTTCATCCACACAACAACCCTATGAGATGGGTTAAGCTGAAAGTATGCGACTTGTCCAAAATCACCCATTGAGCTTCTACAGCAAGATGGGGATCTAAACCTGGGTCTCACAAACTCTACTCTGAATCTCTGACCATTATACTACACTGACTTTCTAGGGTGGCTGCTGTTGAACTGTAGCAAGCAGCCAGGCCTACTTGAATCATGCAAGTCAAGTGGTATCAAGTCTCCTAGAGAGTGCTGTTAGACCTAGGTTTGCCAGTCTCCAGGTGAGACTGCCGAAAATAAAAACAAAAGGGGGTAAAAACAGATATTGCTAATGATATTTATTTGTTAGCTAATGATGGGAACACTGGCTGGGGAAAGGAAGACTGATCGGGAAGGCATGCCTCCCCTTTGCTTCCCCAGCCACCCTGCTGGGAGCCACACAATTTGTGTGAAAGAGCTGCATGCGGCTCCCAAGCCATAGTTTGGCCACCCCTGTTCTAGGCCCAGGCCTGGCTCCAAACCTCCTGCTATATAGCCATTAATATTGCAGAGGGAATCCTTTCCAATTCAAAATCCAGTTCTGCTTTTTGCATCCTCCCAGCCCCTGGCTATCTCTCACTGTCCATTCTGGAAGGGCCTAGAGCAGATTCCTGTGTGTGTGTGGGGGATTCAACCCTGCCTGAGGGTTGTTGGTTTTTAAAAACTTTTTTGGATTTTTGTGCAGACCCAGGGAATTTCCTGAGTCTGTAGAAAAATCTGTTGGGGTGAATGTGCCCCCTATCTGGAGAAATAAGTATCTGTACGCAGAGGGGAGTGTTGAGAGTGAGATATACAAGTGGGGACCAGGAAGAAACTTGCGGGACTGTTATCCCATTCTTCACACCTTTACTTCCTCCCCTGTCCTTCTACCTTTCTCTCACTCTTTCTCCCTTCTGCCCCCCTTTTCTTATTCTCTCTCTCTCCCCCATTCATGTTATTTCCTCTCTCTTTCTGCCCCCTCATCATTCTTTGTTTTTCTGCCTCCCCACTATCACTCTGTTTCTCTTTCTGTCCTCCAGTCTATTACTCTCTCTTTCTGCCCCATCACTCTCCCAGCCTCCTGCCTGCTTCTTCCCCCACCCCAAGCAGCGGCAGTGCTCCTAGCCTCCTACTTGCTTCCTCTCCCCCCACAGCAGCAGTGGCAGCTTTCAGGAAATCAGAGTGGATTTCTCAGCTACAGAGTTCAATTCACCTTAGGGCTGCCAGCTCCAGGCTGGGAAATTCCTGGATATTTGGGGCTAGGGTCTTGGGACAGTGAGTTTTTTTGTGGGAAGCAGCCTCAGCAGGGTATAATGCCATAAACTTAATCCTCCAAAGCAGCCATTTTATCCAGGGTAACAGTTGTAATTCTGGGTGATCTCCAGCCCTCACCTGGAGGGTGGCAGTGGTAGTTCTCATGGAGGAAATGGCTGGTTGGAGGGTGGACTATATGGCATTGTACCTTGCTGAGGTCCCTGTCCTCCCTAGGGTCCACCCTAGCCTGAGTCTGGCAGCCGTACCCCCCACCCCCATCCCCTGCCAGTGGTCAGGGGGACCTGGCAACCCTAGACTTCTGCCAAGCCTGGGGTTGCCAATCTCCAAGTGGGACCTGGAGACCCCCAGAATTACAACTGAACTCTAGACAGCAGAGATCTGCCTCACTGGTGAACTCCTGTGGTAGTATACCTTTGGAGGGTGGACTCTTGTGGTATTATACCCAGCTGAGGCCGCTCCCTTCCCCAAACCCAACCCTCCTTAGAATCCACCACAAAACCTCTAGGAATTCCCCAGCCTGGTTCTGGCAACCCTTGTCAGGCCTGGCTCCAAGGCTCCCTCCCTCAAAGGCCAAAATAGGCCTGGAAAGGACACTTCCTCCTCCCCCTTCCTTTTACTGATAGAGCCAGTTAGAAGCCCCCCCCTCCCGAACATTCTAATCTCTCACCGTTGATGCCTGGAGTAGATCCCCTATTTCAAAAGGTATTGGGAAGAATTCAACCCTCCCTGAGGGGTTTTTTTTTTAAACTTTTTGGATTTTTCTGGAGACCCAGGGAGTCCCCTGAGTCTGTAGAAAAAGCTGTTGGGGGAGAGTAAGCCCTCTGTTGGCAGAAATAAGTATCCACATGGAGACAGGACTTTTGGCTAATAGTATATAGATAGATGGGAACATTAGAAAGGGAGCCACAGTAGGAAGCATTCTGTAAATCAAAACTTAACAGTGAAACCCGCAGTAGCTTCACTTCAAGGCTTGCTGTGGTAGTGGGATAAACTTGCTGTCATTGTGTATGAGGCTGCCTCATAGTGAGTTAGACGCTTGGCCAGTATTGTCTGCTGTGATTGACAGAGGCTGTCCAGGGTACTGAACTCTAGACAGCAGAGATCTGCCTCACTGGTGAACTCCTGTGGTAGTATACCTTTGGAGGGTGGACTCTTGTGGTATTATACCCAGCTGAGGCCGCTCCCTTCCCCAAACCCAACCCTCCTTAGAATCCACCACAAAACCTCTAGGAATTCCCCAGCCTGGTTCTGGCAACCCTTGTCAGGCCTGGCTCCAAGGCTCCCTCCCTCAAAGGCCAAAATAGGCCTGGAAAGGACACTTCCTCCTCCCCCTTCCTTTTACTGATAGAGCCAGTTAGAAGCCCCCCCCTCCCGAACATTCTAATCTCTCACCGTTGATGCCTGGAGTAGATCCCCTATTTCAAAAGGTATTGGGAAGAATTCAACCCTCCCTGAGGGGTTTTTTTTTTAAACTTTTTGGATTTTTCTGGAGACCCAGGGAGTCCCCTGAGTCTGTAGAAAAAGCTGTTGGGGGAGAGTAAGCCCTCTGTTGGCAGAAATAAGTATCCACATGGAGACAGGACTTTTGGCTAATAGTATATAGATAGATGGGAACATTAGAAAGGGAGCCACAGTAGGAAGCATTCTGTAAATCAAAACTTAACAGTGAAACCCGCAGTAGCTTCACTTCAAGGCTTGCTGTGGTAGTGGGATAAACTTGCTGTCATTGTGTATGAGGCTGCCTCATAGTGAGTTAGACGCTTGGCCAGTATTGTCTGCTGTGATTGACAGAGGCTGTCCAGGGTTTCAAGCAGGGGACTTTCACATTACCTATCTGATCCCTTAAACTAGAGATGCCAGGGTTTGAATCTGGGACCTTTTCAATGCAAAGCAGTTGCTCTGACACTGAGCTACAGTTCTTTTGCTGAAGTTGGAACACTTCATGAAAATATATTCTTGTGATGGTTAACAGCAAGGATCATATTCCCAGTATAAACATATGTGTCTTGCTGGCTCACTCTATTGCTTGAATGAGTTTGAGGTAGGATGTTGTGAAAACTTTCCAACATTGTATTGCTACGACTGAAGGTGCTCTGAATATTTGCTGTGTATCCGGATTGTGGTCACAGCTGGTTCACTAATGAATGTGAGCAGTGTTATGTAAGAAGTAAGAAGGAAGGACAAATGCAGCACATGATATGATCAGAAATTATGTATGTGGATATATGTGTATAAATATGGAAAGAAAGTGGTGCTGGTTTTCTATGTATGTTGCCACTTTCTATAAGTATGTTAACTCAAAAGGCTTGCATTGGAATTTACAGTGAAAGCCCTGTTCATAGAGAAAGCCTAAGACCTTCTGTTGTCAGGAGACAAGAGCTTCCTCATGCTGTGGTCACTGTACAATACCTGCTGCATCGTGTCACCCACAGCATCTAAGGGCAGAATTATGGGTTACAAGTAACACAGGCCAGCTGCCAAAATAGCAGCCCCATTTTGAATTACCCTTCTTCAACCTGCTGTATCCACCCCAGTTTGTCTCCTCTACCAATGCCCTTTATAAATGTGTGGTTCCACATCTCTATCCCACATCACTAGCTGTAGTTGGTGACCCTCGTGTCAAGGAAAAACATGCCGTAAGGGCATCAGGAATGGTGGTAAGCTATACTAGATGTTGGAGAAGAGTGTGGGCTGGTTATGGAGCTACTCCTCCAATGGGGCTACAATATTGCATCTCCTAACAGAAAGCAACTTTCTCTCCCTCCTTCAGTGAAACACCCTTTATACAGTTTAGTTTGAAATGGGAGCTTCTGTTAAGCAATTGTAAGGTTAACAAACGTTTTTTTTTCTTGCAGTGAGTAAACACACGGCTGCCATAACCCCCTTTTTGTGTGGAAGGAAAGTTAAAGTCTCTCACTGAGCTTGAACAATCTCTTTTTGCAGCTGTTCAGCAAGGATTCCAATCCTCTTATTCATGTTGAAAAGCAGTTTACTCTGTGATAGATCCCTGCTTGTATTGAAAATGCTTTAACTTCTAGGTCTAAGTTTTCATTGCAAAACTGCTTCTTGTGTCTTAGCCAAGATCTGCAAACTTAATTTACTGGAATTCAGAAATATAAGCCTCTGTTTCCTTCAGGGGTTGTTCTGTATCGGGCAAGTCAAACTTTAGCTAACATTTGTTTTTATCTTGATGAGATCTGCTCATTGTAAGGCAGGTTCTGCTGGTTTATGGGTTTCCTACATTTTAATGTCCAGTAGCTAGCTGAAAACAATGTTATAAAGGCCTGCATTCAAATATCACATTGAGTTAAGGAGGAACAATATCCAGCCTTTTCTCTTAAGTGATTTAAGTTTTTCTGAGGAAGGTTTCCTCTGGAAACCACTTTCTGTGTGGTTCAAGGATATATGTGACAAGGAAAAAAGATTGAAAGATCATTCAGATAATCTTCCCCTCCCCAACCTTCTGCATGTGGTGACCTTAGGGAAGAGTGTGATGTTGAGATGGAGATGATTTCCCTTGGGGGGAAAATGGCAGCCTTGGAGGGTGGACTCTAATGCATTACATCCCTGCTGAGTTCCTTCTGCTCCCCAAACTCTGTCCTCCCCAGGCACTACCGCAAATCTCTAGGAATTTCCTGAGCTGGAGTTTGGTCATTCTGTGTGTGTTTGGTGCAGAATAGAATACAGATGCCTGAACTGGAAGATGCTGTGGCTATTTGAATGCAGCATCCCCATGAGCCAAACACTGCTTCCAAATGAGACATGAATTGAAGGTCTAGGAGTTCTGTGCTCTGGTAAACGTGGCAGCCCAATGCAGATGTAATGTACCACAGGTAGTGCTTACAAAAGAAAGGGAGGAATTTGCATGGGAGGAAGTGGAAACACACAGCCTAATTCCAGTCTCTCAGCTGTGGTTGACAGTGAACAATATTATGTCTGCATTGGGCATGTATCTTCTAGTTGATCAATTATATTCTAAATGGGTGAGGGGGACACATGCAGGAGATGGGAGTATGCTTTCCCAGTATCACTGTGCATGAGATTTGGGGGGTGGGTACAGTCTGAACAGGTCCTAGATGGCCATCAAGTTCCTTCATGCCTCTACAATTGCCAGCTAGTATACATGACATCTTGCTAGATAGATGCAGTTTCTCTTTCATATGTCAAGTAGACATCCAGCTGAACCTTGTTTTATTATTCACCCCTTGCCCATTCTCTTGGACTTTAATTTTGTTGGCAGGAGAGGAAAGGGCGGAAGGATGTGTGAGCAAATAGTCATTTGCTATAGCCTATTTGAAGCTGCACAGGCCCTGGAACCTGCTTTACAGCATTTGGCCTGCCAAAAGACACATAATGACCTTTTCATGGGGGTGGGGGGAGTTGTATTTTTCAGAGCCAAAGCAAGGTTACACCCAAAGGCTGTGGTTAGAAGATGAAAACTTGTCCTCCCCAAGAGTGATGCATCCCATTCGATAGATGCAAAACAGGTTATTAAAATTAATAAATGGATGCTTTCTTTTGCAAATGCTTCATGGATACATGCATCTTTTTAAAAAATTGATTCTGCCAATACACAGGATAATGTGATACAGATTAACTGCTGGAATGGAATTTTAACCCTCTGCCTCTTACATAAGAATCCTAAGGCTTTGCCTTTTCTAATAATCACTGTGTTTCCTTGACTGGGTGGGTAAGATGTGTGCTCATTTCAGTACAGCCATTGGGGAAGGAGATGTGAACCAGCTGGAATATGAGGCCAAAAAGGCTGGGCAGTAGGCATGTAGAATAACAGAGTGTAGGGTATCTTGAGAAGGAAGCTAACCTTATAAAGGGCTCTGTGTGTGCTCTTGTTATGAAGAGAAAGAACAAAACACTTCTTAAGCACAATGTCTTGTCCTTTTCTGAGTATCACAATGGTCAGGTGCCTTAATATAACTTTTGTAGGGGCAGGTTTGCTTTGCTGGATGTATCAGATGGGAGTGGGTTAAACTAGATAAAATTATGTTAGCAAGGTTAGAGATGGCCAAAAATAAATCTTGATAGACATTGTGGGTATTTCAGAAACTTGGTGGGATGAGGAAAATCAGTGGAATACAGTGATTCCTGGTTATAAATTATATCGGAAGGATGGGGGGGAAGGTTTGGAGGTGGGGTGGCTCTGTATGTCACAGAGGGTATACAGTCCAGTAAGATTGAGAGGGTAAGAAAATTGGATTCGCTTCTGGAAATGTTATGGGTTGAAATAGTGGGCCCAAAAGGACACTTAACACTGGAAGTTTATTGCCCACCAGATCAAAAGAAAGAGGAGGATTATAAAATGATGAATGAATTAAAGATAACAGCTAGACTAAATAACTGTCGTAATAGGTGATTTTAACTACCCACAAATTGATTGGGTCAGTATGTGTTCAAGTTGGGGAAAAAGAGATTGAATTTCTAGATACTCTCAATGACTGTGCTATGGAACAGATGGTCACAGAACCTACCAGGGGAGAGGCGATCCTGGATTTGGTCCTAAGTAATGTCCAAGACCTGGTGAGAGATGTAAAAGTGATTGCCCCGCTTGGGAACAGTGACCATAATGTTATTGAGTTTAACATTTGTATAAATAGGGAGTTGCCCCAAAAGACTGACAGAACCACTTTTAACTTTAAAAGGAGTAACTTCTCTGATATGAGAAGTTTTTTCTTTTACATTGCAAACACTATTTCAGAGAGAGACATCAGCTAATTTTTCCTTTACTTGCCCAATTTAAACCCTTGGACAACTATTTGAAATTTGCAGATACTGTGCTGCTGAAATATTTGTTGGAAGATAACAAGAAGTTGGTAACTCTGGTAGTAGGAAAATATTGCTTTTTAGTAATAAACAAGTGAAAGATTTTAACAAAAAGCACAGACTGAAGAGAATTTTAGACAAGACTTAGAATTTAGGGAATAGAATTACGATTTTAATAGGGGTCTGTGCCTGGTACTATGATGGGGTACCAAGGGGTAAAGGGAGTACTGAAGGATGATAGGGAAATGGCTGAGAAGCTGAATACATTTTTTGCCTCTGTCTTCACTGTGGAAGATGAGAAGTGCTTGCCCACTCCAGAACCACTGATTTCGGGAGGGTTGTTGAAAGACCTGAGTCAGATTGAGGTG
>NW_015160876.1:243360-248942 GCF_001447785.1 Gekko japonicus
GAGATTATTAGGAAGGGAATTGAAACAAATCAGCCAGTATCATAATGTCCCTGTATAAATCAATGGTGCGACCTCATTTGGAGTACTGTGTACAGTTCTGGTCACCACACCTCAAAAAGTATATTGTAGCATTGGAAAAAGTGCAGAAAAGGGCAACTAGAATGATAAAAGGGTTGGAACACTTTCCCTATGAAGAAAGGTCAAAACGCTTGGGGCTCTTTAGCTTGGAGAAACAACGGCTGTGGGGTGACATGATTGAGGTTTATCAGATTATGCATGGGATAGAGCAGGTAGAGAAAGAAGTACTTTTTTCCCTTTCTCACAATATGAGAACTCGTGGGCACTCCATGAAATTGCTGAGCAGTTGGGTTAGAACAGATAAAAGGGAAGTATTTCACCCAAAGAGTGATTAACACATGGAATTCACTGCCACAGGAGGTGGCGGGGGCTATAAGCATGAACAGCTTCAAGAGGAAATTAGATAAGCATATGGAGCAGAAGTCCATCAGTGGCTATTAGCCACAAGGTATAGATAGGAACTCTCAGGCTGGGGCAAGTGATGCTCGGTATTCTTGGTGCTTGGGGGGGGCAACAGTGGGAGGGCTTCTAGTGTCCTGGCCCCATTGATGGACCTCCTGATGGCACCTGGTATTTTTGGCCACTGTGCGACAGAGTGTTGGACTAGATGGGCCATTGACCTGATCCAACATTGGCTTCTCTTATGTTCTTAAATATTTTCTTACTGTTAGCAAAAATGAGGCTAATGTTGTATATTCATCTTTTATAATTGGGCTGAAGACCTTTGGTCATAGAAGCTAATAAATATAAGTAAGTTAGCAAAAATGTAATTTTGCAGGAGACACTGAAAATAATTTTAAAAAGGCAGTGCACTATAGAGAAAAAAATTCTGTTAATATGTTTACAGCTATTTTTCAGAGTTATGAATACTGGAGATAGAAGAGCATGACACAGTATCTGAGTTAAGGTCAACTTGGGAAGGAAGATTGTGGCTATCTCCAATATGTTTACCATGTTCCTTCAGTCATTTAACCGGATACCCAAGTCACCCTGTGCAGTCCTAGAACCTACCTTTTGCTCAGTTCTAGTAATTCAGAAGATCTGAGGTTGGTTTCTAGAAGAAAGCTTGAAAGTAATAGGCCTTATTCTTACTCATTGGGGTATCCTGAGACGGACCGGGGCTTTGCCATATCTCACCGAGAATGTAACAATTCACATGCAATTGGCAAGAAACGCGTCTGGCAATTTGAATCTTGTTAAACAACAAATTGGTTCTAAGTGTGTCTTGGGATTACTTGTGGCTGGTTCTGATAAACCTAAGTGGAACTGACAGTGTTAAGTCAAAGGAGGTGCTGTGTAACTGAAGAATTTGCTCAAACATCCCTGGTACATAAGAACATAAGAGAAGCCAATGTTGGATCAGGCCAATGGCCCATCCAGTCCAACACTCTGTCAGACAGTGGCCAAAAATACCAGGTGCCATCAGGAGGTCCATCAGTGGGGCCAGGACAGTAGAAGCCCTCCCACTGTTGTCCCCCCCCCCCAAAAGCTCCAAGAATACAGTGCATCACTTGCCCCAGACTGAGAGTTCCTATTTATACCTTGTGGCTAATAGCCACTGATGGACCTCTGCTCCATACATTTATCTAATTCCCTCTTGAAGCCGTCCATGTTTGTAGTCACCACCACCTCCTGTGGCAGTGAATTCCACCTTTGGGTGAAGTGACGGTGAATCACTCTTTGTGTGGAGTGGCAGTGAATCACTCTTTGGGTGAAGAAGTACGTCCTTTTATATGTTCTAACCCAACTGCTAACAATTTCATTGAGTGCCCTCAAATTCTTGTATTGTAAGAATGGGAGAAAAGTACTTCTTTCTCAACCTGCTCTATCCCATGCATAATCTTGTAAAACTTGATCATGTCACCCCTCAGTTGTCATTTCTCCAAGCTAGAGAGCCCCAAGTGCTTTACCCTTTCTTCATAGGGAAAGTGTTCCAGCTCTGCATTTGAGAGGAAATGCTCAGCAGAGCTATCAGCTTAGGCTTTCAGTGTTCAGTTTAGTTTTTTTATCCATCTCTGCAACATAATGTATTGTGTAATAAAGAAATCCATGTAAGCTTGCTGAATTCTTAAATTTGTTAGTTGCATCATTTTGATTGCCTTTCACCAGAACTTGGGTTGTTCATATTCACTGTGCACAGTTTTGAAATAGCTTTATAGGAAGGCATAGTTACTTTTCTGAAAATTTGCTCTGAACAAAGCCGTCTGTATTGATAAATCAGTCAAGAAAATAGTCCAACTCCTATTAGGGTCTGAAAAAGTGCAATAATTGATTTCACACATAATTCTAAATTGAAAGCTGCAGTACTGATTTGAGTATCCAACTAGGAATGAGACAATCAGGTTCAAACCTCTACTCTGTGAGGTACTATGGGAGTGGTGGTTAACAGACCAGTCATTTTCACCCCAGTCTACCTCACAGGTTCTTTTTGAAGATGAAATGAGTGCATGGATTGGAGGGAGAGGTTAACTTTGTGCTGGCCACTCTGAAATCCTGGGAGAAAGGAGAAGAAAAAAAGGAGAGAGATCCACAGTATAGTCTTAGGTATATATCATCCTTTAAAACAAAGAGGAGTTGCACGAGCTTTTTCTCTTGTAGGACTTGTATCACATCCATGGGGTTTAACCAAGATAATTTATAGTAGATTGTGTGTTTGGTCAGCAACAGTAGTGGTATATGATTCAACTACTCACTCCAGTCCTTCTTTGATTACAATTCCAGCTGTTGCAATAAACTGCTGAAGATTAAATTGGGGTGTGTGTGTGAAGTGAATCAAAATCCATGCCTTCTCACACCTATGCCCTCTTTTAGAAACAGAACTCACACAGGATTGCTTAGAATAGTTTAAAGGCTCCCTTAATATTTGGTTTAGCTTTAACCAGCTCCTTGTCATTTAATTCAATTCCACTCTGATCTGGATTCCACATGGGGTTGAGACACTTTCCTGGCAACTTTCCAGCTTGAGTTAATATACACCAGTTCTTAGTTTTTATTGTCCTGATACCAGAGGCCAAGGGAAAGTTATTCTTGTACTGAAGCAGAATACCAGATAAGAACTTAACAGGTTTCACAAGTATGAAGGGGTAGGGAGCTTGAGCTGAGCTGCTGTCTTGAAGCAGGGTGATGGTGGTTATTCCCCCATGACTTGCTGACTGGAACAGCATCACTCTCTGGTCTTCCTGTCAAAAAAGAGTCTAGTGTAGATATTCCCTACTTGTTAATTGGAGGTTGACCTAGGTCAGGGATCCCCAGTGTTTTTGAGCCTTTTGGCGGATTTCAAATTCTGGCACAGGGTGGTGGCAGTCACAAAGCAGCTGCCCTGCCACAAGAGACAGAGCCAACCACAAAATGTTAGGGATTGAGGTTATGCATAACTCTAATAGTAATGTTTCAACAGAAGCTGTATTTAACAAGATGCCTTTTAAAATGCAGCTTTCTGTTGCATAGTGAAGACCCTTGTGCTGTGGTAGCAGCTGCTGTCAAAGCAACATTTAAAAAAAACCCATGAAAAGTCCATGCCCACTTTCTAAAAACACATGGTGGGCACTAGAAAAGGTGTCGTGGGTGCCATGGTGTCCACAGAGAACACGGTGGAAACCCCAATCTAAGAAGTAAGCTGTGACCTTAACAACTTATGGGAATGTTCATCCCATAAGTGGGGGAGAATTAATTTAGGGTGTTTTTGCTTCTTCATGTCATTGCCTTGGAATAATAGTGCATATGCTGGTGGCCATGGGGGACCTGGCAACTCTCAGTGACAAATAATATGACCTGGCTGCAGAATTCTTTCCTGTATTCAGTGGCTGAATATTGGTAAGATGGTTGAAAGAAAGACAGCAAACCCAAACTTGCTTAGTTTTTCTGCCTTTTCTACTCCAGTCTATCAAGGGAGCGGTGGCTCAGGCAGTAAAGGGAGCCTGCAGGTAATCCATCTGTGAACAGCCTTAAGGCTGTTCGAGTCTCACCGTGGCCAGGGTGAGCTCCTGGCCCCTGTCCTAGCTCCCGCCTACCCAGAGGTTCGAAAGCCTAGCAAGTAGATAAATGGGTACCTGCCTTAGGTGCAGGGGGGCACCCGCCTTCCGGCGTTGTGGTGATGAGGAGTGGAGCAGTGGTGCTGCCAGCGGCAACGGCGGCGGCGGAGCGATCCGATGAAAGAACATGGTGGTGATTTAACACCAAGCAGCAATCGTTCCAGGTGGGGATTGGCCCTGAGACGTGACAACGTGGCGACGCTGCTTGGCCGGAGCCAATTGGACAGAGGCCAGCGCAGGAAGTCGTCGCACAGTCGCAGACTATGGGAGCTTCCCCAGAAGGAGCTGCTGCGGAGCCCGCCGAGACAAGCTTTCCCCATTAGGAAAAGAACACACACGCCAGCGGGGTGCCTGGTAGGCACTCACCTCCCTATATATATACATTGTATGTGGCCCTAGTTAGGAAATGTAAAATGCTTGTAAAGCGCTCAGAGCCTCCGGGATTGAGCAGTATAGAAATTGAAAGGGATTGGCCCTGAGACGCGACAACGTGGCGACGCTGCTTGGCCGGAGCCAATTGGACAGAGGCCAGCACAGGAAGTCGTCGCACAGTCACAGACTATGGGAGCCCCCAGAAGGAGTCACTGTGGAGCCCGCCGAGACAAGCTTCCACCATAAGGAAAAGAACACACACGCTGGCGGGGTGCCTGGTAGGCACTCACCTCCCTATAATATATACATTGTATGTGTCCCTAGTTAGGAAATGTAAAATGCTTGTAAACCGCTCAGAGCCTCCGGGATTGAGCGGTATAGAAATGGAAAGTGTAAATAAATAAATAAAAATAAAATCACCCACCATAAACTGAGATTCCATAGGCCATTGATTCCCACCTTTTTGTTATGGTGACCCACAAGTTCATTTTTCTTGGTATGGTAACTCATTTAAACAGCAGATAATGCACAGATCAATAAAGTTGAAAAAGCATGGAACCTACTTCAATGGGCTTTGCAACCCACTTTTAGGTTGGGACGCACTGGATGGGGAATGCTGCTTAAGACAGTCTGCGTGAACCGAAGTGGATGGGACTACATAGCGTTTGTTGGTTTATTTATTTGTTTGTTTTATTTATATCCCGCCCTCCCCGCCAAGGCAGGCTCAGGGCAGCTTACAGGATGGATATATATACACGACATTTGTTAAAACAAAGTTTAAAATCAACAACAGCATATAATCGTTAATACCAGAGGTCGATTCGGGGAGAATCGCGGGGGATCGCCGTTCCCCCGGGTGAGGTGCGAGGGGCAGGGCACATGACGAAGCCCCGCCCCCTGCTTCCGGCCGCCTCGCTTCCAGCCCTCATTTAGCCAGGAGGAGGCAGAAGAAGAGGGAGGGTAAGTTGCTTCCTCCCTGCCTCTCCCCACCCCTGCCTGCCTGGGGCTAGGGAGGGCCTTGGGGCTTCCTCGCACTCCCGCCGGCCTTGCAGGTTCACCGCCGGGCCCCTGATGGGGCTTGGCAGTGGAGCCGCAAGGCCG
>NW_015160876.1:249805-259343 GCF_001447785.1 Gekko japonicus
TGAGTGGTGGGCGTGGCCTTATGACACACTTCCGGTGATGTCAGGGTGTGTGGCATATGCTAATGAGTTATGCTAATGAGTTCCCCTAGCTCTTTTTCTACGAAACGACCTCTGGTTAATACTAATAAACAGAGTTGCTAAGAGGCAATGGCGGCGTCCTCTCAACATCCAGAAGATCACTACCATCATAATCCATGTTCCTGCCAGGCTGTTGGTTATTAACTTGGTGCTGATGTTACTGTTGTTGGGTCCAGGGCTGCAGTATTGGGAGGCGGAACCCTAATCAAAAGCCTGGTGGAAGAGCTCCGTTTTACAGGCCCTGCGGAACTGTACAAGGTTCTGCAGGGCCATGATGTCATCCGGGAGCTCATTCCACCAGTTATGGGCTGCCACAGAAAAAGCCCTGGCCCTCATTACAGCTAGCCTGGCTTCTTTAGGGCCTGGGAGGGCTAGACGGTTTTGGGACCCTGATCTTAGTGCTCTCTGGGGAACATGTGGGGAAAGACGGTCCCTTAAGTAAGTAGGTCCATGACCATATAGGTCTTATTACTTAAGGTATTACTTATTGCTGGGCTTATTACAGAAAGTGCAGGATGAGGTTGACTTTAGTCTGACCCAGTGGGACATTGTTTAAGGCTTGAAGAGTATATACGTAGGACCATTTAACTCAATTAGTTAAGCCTTTCACTATGAAGGTAAAATACATGCTGAAAAGAGATGATTTAAAAACACATTGCTTGGCTGTGGGAATTCTGGTGAGTGAATAAGTAGATTACATGAGAGTGAAGTTAGACAATATCACTGTTAGACTATTTTAGGCGTATGCAGGGGTCATTTCATAGAAAAAGAGGTGCAGGAGGTTATTAGCATAACTAATTTGCATATGCCACACCCCCTGACATCACCGGAAGTGTGTCAGAAGACAACACCGACTGCTCACGCTCCACCCCCAAAATCTCCAGGTATTTCCCAACTCAGAGCTGGCGAGCCTACCTGATGGCACACACGGGGAAAAACAAACAAACCAAGCCATGCCCTTCTGCCCCCATCAAAAAAATGGCATAATTGGAAGATGTCACGGTGAGTGTAGGCTGTGATGCAAGATGCACTTTCAAACAAGTAGACAATCAGGATCAGGACCAGATACTGAGGACATAAACGACAAATGAGACTCCAGCAGTGGCAGGATAGTAAGTCAACCTTTTCTGTTGGACTCAGAAGCCGAAGTGGAAAGCAGGCTGGAGTGACCCGTCCCTTCTTTCTATGGACAAATGAAGACGGGGGGCTTTGCAGAGGCCTTTCCAGGGGGCCCCTGCAATGGACCTGGAAAGACAGGGGGGGCTTTGCAGAGGCCTTTCCAGGGCCTGGAAAGGCAGGGGAGAGGAATCACAACTTATCCTCCTTCTTCTTTCTCCTTCCGGGCCGACTCAGGGGAGGGCTGCTGGGAGTAGGGGTGGGGCTTGTACATCTCCCCTCCCCCTGGCCTCCTCTCTGCCTGAGTGTCGCTCCAGTGCGCTCTGGCCTGAAACGAGGCCTGGGCTTCTGTGATTTGTGAAACATTAAAATGGATGCAGTCCTTCAGATGCATATTGCAGCCTGCAGTGGTAGGATCAACACATTGCTGGATATGTTGTTGTTGTTGTAATTACCCACATCTTACATCTTCCTGTCTGGACAGGAAAATGGAGGAAATGAATTATTATAATTGTGTGGTATCCCATCCCTTGAGGATCCAGCTTCACAGTTTTTGATTGCCCTTTTATTTTTTCAGGTCTTGAGCTGGTAGCAAAACGAGGTGACTTATCAAGTCTTCATGGCCTGTATTTAGTTTAATAGCTTATAAGTCATGCAGGGGTAGCACGTAAGCTTTCTTTTGGTTTTATCAAGGCATGCACCTAAATTCAGTGGAGAGAGGCCAGGCTGGAACTTTTCTTCTTTAAAGACTTCTTGCACTGCTTCACAAGATGCTGTGAGAATTCTGGTTTTCAAGCCATGTCCCAAAGAGGCTTTATTATTTCTTATAAGTCTCTATTGGGCTTTGCCCTGATTTAATCTTTTCTTGGAAGCCGTTTAATAGAGCCTTCAAAATACTGACAAGTATTCACTTCACTGTAAATCTGTCTGCAGCAATAAAATATGGAATTCATTTCTGACTCCTTTAATTTCTCACATTTGTATCCCTTTAAGGAGTTCAGACTAGCATACATGAGTTTATCCCACTGAAACCTTTGTAACAATCCTGTGAAGTAGGTTTGGCTGAGAGAGGATGACCTGCTCATGGTCTCCAAGCTAAGGCAGCATTAGTGTTGAAACAAGTTCTCCCCTGTCCAAGTCCTAAACTAGCTGCTGCACTACTTTCTTCCTAGGAAGGGGTACCATTCTCTAGTGGTCCTGGCAGTGGGGGAGTCCTCACTTCTGGGATATAGCGCCTCCTCTCTGAAGGCAGAGTTTATCAGCTTATTTGATCTTGGAGGGGAGGGGCTTGTCCCAGGGATCTCCAGTTTGTTTGGCCCTGCCTTCTGAGCAGGGCATCTTCAGCGGGGCTCTACAAAGCACAGCAATCCTGGCTGGATTTTCTTCATTGAAGACCTGTGCTTACCTAGGAAGGAAAGGGCCTAGAACACCCCCATACACACACACACACCACATCGGAGCAGCGGCAAGCAAATTTAGAGCTGACAGCACTAGGAGCCTCCTAGGGCCACAGCGTTGGCTGAAGACTCCCGCTGAGGTCCCCCTCCCCCCTCCAATATGCCCAGAGTGGTTGAGTCTGCAGCAGACTGTTTTGGAGAGCTGAGGCTTGTGGCTGTGCTCCCACAGTCTTTGAAGAGGCCAGCTCCATCAGTCAGCAGAGGAAGCGCCAATGCTCCCTCTAAGCTATAGAGGCCTGTGAGAAAAAAATCTACTTTGTGAGCTACTGGCATTAAAGTTGTGAGCAGGTGATTTGGCTACTGCATAAATTGCTCTGGAGCCATCCTTCCTGAGCTAAGACAAAAATGTGTGAGCCAGAGGCTAAAAATCTGTGAGCTAGCTCACACTAACTCAGCTTAGAGGGAACACTGGAAGCGCCTCAGTCCCAGTGAACCACAGTAAGACCAGTCCAGTGGTGGAAGGGGGGGTCTGTCTGAAGGAAAGGGGGACCCCCTAAGAAGGACAGAGAAATCCACAGGGCCATCTGAAGTAAATACAAAAGGCTTTCTCTCTTTTTTCTTTTTTCCTTTTGCCTCCCTGCTCTTCTATCAGAACTGTCGTTTTCACTTTCACTTTTGAAGGAGAGCATTGTTTTTGCCAGGAATGGCAGAGTGGGCAGGCCTAGCTACCTCCCAAGCCCTAGAGAGTCGAGCATGTGATCCAGATCAGCCTAACTTCCCAGCTTCCACATCAAACACAGCTTCTCAACTGGTTAGCAGTGGGGAGAAGAAAGTGGACCTCACAGCCTGGAGGCTGAGTGCGTTATCAGAAATAGGTTATTTAGAGGGGGTAATCAGAACCATGTAAGCCTCTAGGAAGGGCTCCACAAATAAAGTCTATAAGAACACATGGCAGGTTTTCCAGACATGGTATCTAGACCAAGGTTTGGATATTTATCAGTGCCAGTTAGCATAGGGTTGCCAGGTCTGGGTTGGAAAGTACCTGGAGCAATGCTCCCTCTAAGCTGTGGAGTCTTGTGAGCAAAAATTCTACTTTGTGAGCGAGTGGCATTAAAGTTGTGAGCGAGCGATTTGGCTGCTGCATCAATTAGTTTGTTCTGGAGCCCTCCTTCCTGAGCTAAGACAAAAAAATGTGTGAGCCGGAGGCCAAAAAACTATGAGCTAGCTCACACTAACTCAGCTTAGAGGGAACACTGACCTGGAGACTTCAGGGATGGATCCAGGATAGGGTGGGCTTTGGGGAGAGGAGGGGCCTCAGCATGGTAAAATGCCATAGAGTCCACCCTTCAAAGTAGCCATTTTCTCCAGGGGAACAGATCTCTGTCATCTGGGGATCAGTTGTAAAAGTGGGGGATCCCCAGGCCTCACCTGGAGGCTGGCAACCCTAAGTTAGCAGGAGTTTATCTTTCCTTCAAGAAGGCTTAAATAAGGGTCTCAGCAGTAGTACCCTTTAGGCATCAGGTGTTAGCTATTTCAACAATTGGGGCACCAGGAAGGGAAAATCTCTGGTTCTACATCCTCACATCAGGAGATTTTTGAGAGGGACTTCTTTATTAAACCCCCCCACAGGTTCATCGCTTCCCTACCTGGAACATTAACCTGGTTCTAAGAGCATCAGCCAAAGACAGCTTTGAACCCATGGCCACATGCCCACTTAAAGAATTGACTTTTAAAACCATCTTCCTGGTAGGAATCACCTCAGGAATCACCAGGTTATTGGAGCTGCGTTCACTATCAACGGATAGGGAGCTCTGCTTTTTCTGACCTGACCCAGTATTCATTCCCAAGGTGAATTCCACCTTCCATAGGATGGAAGAAATAGTCCTACCATCCTTCCGCCCGAATCCTAAACATGAGAGGGAAAAGGAGTGGCACTGCCTGGATGTGCATTAAACATTAGGTTTCTACTTAGATAGGGCAAAACAGTTTTGCAAGTCTGATGCCCTATTTGTGTCTTTTAGGAAGTCTACATTGGGACAGAGAGTGTTCACTTCCACCCTAAGTCGATGGATCAGGGGCTGCATCATTCCGGGGTACAAGGCCAGTGGCCTGAAACCTCCTCAGGGCATCACTGCACATTCGTTAAGGGGGGCGGTGACATCTGAGGCCTACAGATCCTTCCTGTCATTAGAGACAATCTGTAAGGTGGCAAAATGGAAATCGGTGCACTCTTTCACCAGGCACTGGAGAATAGATAATTTGCCCTTCACCGAGGCAGCCTTTGGCAGGAGGGTACTGCAGCACATCCTTTAGGCCTGGAAGCTGGATGACCTGCTGTGGGGCACACTGCATTTTTTGTCCCAGAAGTGAGGACTGCCCACTTCCCAGGACCACCGGAGAAGGGAAGATTTGTCTTCACTTTCCATGAAGCTTCCTTCTTTGTGATCCAGGAGTGGGGCAGTCCTACCAACCCAAGATTTCTTGGGTGTGGCTTCTAGGGCATCTGGGGGTATGTTTGGAGTAAAGTTCTGTGGGACAGAATCTTGGCCACCAATATGGGAGCCTAAACAGGGACTATTTCCACCACTGTCCCACCCCAGAAATGGCAGAAAGGGGCTTTTGTTTCTTGAATTTGTCACTCAAAAATACCCCCCTGGGGGCTCCCGATCCCAACAAAACATTGCGGCACATAAATGCACAAGTGGTGCCTCACGACCCTGCGGTGGAGATCTGCTTATGTGCATATCGCTAAATGATTTGGAAGGGAAGGTTCAGACTTCCCTTCTGGATTGAGACCGTGGTGGAGAGTTCAGACATTCGGAAATGTGTGGTGAAACTAGACAGTCATAAACCTCTAACTTTGTCTAGTATCAGAAAACACCAATTTAGGGACAAGTGAGAACAGGAGGCTGACGACTAGAGAACGGGATTTGGATGATGCTGTCTGATCATGCATTTTAAATCCAGAAGGTAACAGCAATGACATCAGATCACACAGCTTAAAAGAAAAAAAAAGATCACACAGCTCATCTGACTGCAGCCAATCTCTCTGATACAGCATTCAGCCACTCATCACTGTTGTTCTGGCACCTTTCTCTGCTGCTCCAGCATGAGGTTGCCAGGTCCCTTGGACCTGCCAGTGGGGGATGAGTGGTGAACTTACTGGGAGTGGGGAGGAATGCTGGAAATAAACATGATATGCCTACATGATCTGGAAATGACATTGGGACATTGGGGGTGCTACGCTCTGGTTTTGGGGTATGGTAGAATTAGCTTCTACCATACAGTTTTGTCCAAAAACCAGAGCATTGCCCCCCTCCCCAACGTCACCAATGTGCCTATGTCATTTCTGGGTCATGTAGGCATGTCATTTGGCTTCTTGCATGTTGGGGGGGAAGTTGGAGTGGAGAGGAGCACCCAGAACCGGGGACCCCCACCCACACTGGGGGTGTGGCATCCCTACTCCAGCACCATAATCCCAGCAGCTGTATTTTTCTATAATACTTGGGTCTGAAGCATCTACAACCAGACATTTTTCCATAATGCTCCATGTTTGAGGGGAGGTGTCTTGTGGGCAAGCACAACTATAACAACCTACGTTCATGACTGTAATAAACAAACAGGCTGCTTCTAACGTCTGAATGCAACCCATTTTCAGTGGTTAGAGGAATTAATATAGAATTTGATGTATTTATTTATCCAAACATTTATATCCACTAGCCAGGGATAGGCTGTTGAATTGGTTTTGGAACCATCTGAGCTACAAATAGAAAGTTTGATTTACAATTGACATCTTTTTTTCTGTTGTAAATAGTGATTTGCCACCTAAAAGATTTTTATTACACACTTTTAACCTAAAAGTCTCTAGAGACAAATACCAAGATTTAAGCTTATTCATACTATTTATAAATCACCTTCTTGCCATAATAGTTCCCAAGGCTGTTTGTAAATACAGAATATTCATAAAAGCATTGATAAAGCAGTCATAAAGTATCTTCCAGTATAAAGCGTAACAAAAAACTTTAAATACATAAAATTCCAAGATCTAAGAAGCATAAAACCAACAAAACATGATGCATTAAAACAAAAACAGTGTGGCTATTTGAAATAATAAAAGCAACCAAATGCCTGTGAAAAATACCTGTCTGTAGCATTAGTACCACCCTAACATATGGTCCCTTATTTGAGTACAAGGATTGCTTTTTCCCCTTCAGTTGTGGTTTTTTTGGCCCTTGAATATACCTTACCTAAAATAACTCCCAGATGTTCATAGTTCCCCACATAAAATTTTCATTCCAGTCTGATTTGATCATAATTGTTGTCAACCTTGGGGAAAATTGGACCTTTTGAAATCCTATGTAATTATAGAAGAACAGCTTGTGTTGGAATGGGCTTCCTTCCATCTATATATATAAAGTAGCCTGATACCCGTGCTTCGCTATGGTATGTAAGTTCCGTAAATCCAGTTATAATACTGATGATGTGAAGTCTGAAATGTGACATTTGTTGTAGGAATTCTAATGGAGAAGATTGTAGTCTAAGAAATGAAGTGAGACATGTGTAATTTCCCCCCCCTCTACTGAAGGACCTCTCTCTTGACCACATTGGTGGTTCTGCCCTCAGAAAAGGGGGAAAACGTGCTCCCCCCATTGATTCCTATGTGGCTCCCAGGCAGCTGCCTCTCTGCACCCCCCACTCTCTGATTTGTCTGCTGCGCTGCTCAGTGTTCTGAGGTTAAAAAAAAAACACCCAACAGTTACAGCGGACTGCAGACAGCTAATGACAGCTGAGGAAATCAGGAGTGGCCAAGAACAACCTGTGAGGTGAAGCAAAGCTGTTGGCCCAGCCTCTCTGATGGCTTCCAACACACTCCCTCCCCATCTAACAGGCTGTCTGTCAGGTGCAGCCCCATCTCCACAGTGACTTCTAATACTCCTCCCCCTCCTACACTGGACAGGCAGCTGTCTGTCAGATGTAGTAGAGGAGGTGGGATGGCTTCCAACACACTCTCCCCACATCCTATACCTAACGGGCAGTTGTCTGTAAGGTGCAGCCCCACCTCCACAGTGGCTTCTAATACTCCCCCCTACACCAGACAGGCAGCTGCCTGTCAGGTGTAGGAGAGGTGGGATGGCTTCCAACGCACTCCCCCCACCTCCTACACCTAACGGGCAGTTGTCTGTCAGGTGCAGCAGCGGTTGCAGTGTGCTTAAATCCATGAGGGAGCCTGCCCCAGCAGTAATGCCTTAGTGATCCTGCCAGCTCTGCCTCCACAGTGGCTTCTAATACTCCTCCCCCCTTCCCCGTCCTACGCTGGACAGGCAGCTCAGGAGTTCTGTGTTTGATTTTACCCTTTCCCCATTACAGATCACACTGGTGTGTTGTTGGCTTATAAATACAGTGTCTTAAAGGCTGGGGGAATTTGGTTCTTCTGCTATCTTGCCATAAGCAGTTGTGATGACAGCACTGAGTTACTTGGGCACTATCCACTGTGAATCAAAGTTCTACTGAAAGGCAAAGACACCAAGACATTACTGAAGTAACTTGCACACCCTCATTTTCCCCATCCAGTACAATGTAGAAGTTACTACTTCATGTATCAGCCACATGATGCACACTAACAAGTGATACTTTGCCATGTGCACAATCTATGTTGCTCTACACATTGCAACAGAAACACACAAGAGGATGTACAAACCACTCACACATTTTCTCTGAGCACTCCCTTCATTGTTAAAACCACGTTGTCAAGGTGTTGGACCCATAAAGCAATTTTGTTTCCCAGAAATGCTAAGAATGCATGCATTTACAGTATCTGCTTTCCCTAATATGCCAATCAAGAAAACAGCCAGGCCCGTAGCAATGGGGAGACCTTTTGGGGCAGTGCCCCCCCCGATGACCCCGCCTTCCCCAGGAGGATGCCAGACTCCCCTCCCTCCTACCACCCTGGGAGCCTTGTCAGTAAAGAGATGCGCCTGCCTGCCTCTGCAGCTCTCCCTCAGCAGCAACCATGGTGTCTGGGGTGGCTGGCACAGGCGCAGTGATGCACTGTGGCAGGCACCTCATTGCACCTGGCACCTCATTGCACCTGTGCTAGCCAGAGAGCCCAGCTGCCACACTGCTGCTGAGGGAGAGCCGAGGAGACAGGCGGGCAGGACAGCAGGCGGCAAGCAAAAAGAGGCATCATGGTGCCTCTTTCTGCTTGCCGCCTGCTGCCCTGCTCACTTGCCTCCTCAGTTCTCCTCCCTCCCTCCCTTTTTCTGGCATGCAGGAGGCTCCTCCACGAATGGAGAGGGAGAAGGACAGCCATCCAGTCATCAGGTCACTTACGGGTGATGTCACAAGTGACGTCATGTCAATGGCATGTGCCCCCTGCCCCCACTGAAAATTTTCTGGCTACAGGGTTGAAAACAGCATTGTATTAAAGAGGGGCAAGTTCTCCATTCAGGAGGGTAGAGGTCGTGGCTCAATGGTAGAGCATCTGTTTGTCATTTGGGAGGTCCCAGGTTCAATTCCTGGAATCTCCAATTAAAGGATCGGGTAGTAGGTGATGTGAAAATGCTACCCAAGACCCTGCAGAGCAACTGCCAGTCTGAGAGGACAACACTGGCTTTGATGGACCAAGGGTCTGAGTTAGTACATAGCAGATTTGTGTGTGTGTTTTTCTTTTCCTCTTGAGAGTCATGTTGCATTTTCTTATAATTCTATTGAACATACTTTTGAGCTGTATATAAATTATCTAATTGGTTGGATTTGGAGACATAATCCTGGAGGCTGGGTCAGTGTTTCTGTGGGGCTGGGGGATTCCTGGGTCTTATGTTATTGAATGGTTATGCGATCTAAGATGAGAGTTAAACGTTTAAGCATTATAGGAACCAGTTAAGACATGAAATGTTTATATTAGACACTGTTCTCTGGCGAGAAATCTCAGTCTGGTAAGAGTCTTA
>NW_015160876.1:259402-349916 GCF_001447785.1 Gekko japonicus
TGGAACATTTATTTGAATGTTGAAATTCCCCTGATCCAGTGAACCGTTTTCCTGATCCAAGGAACCCTATCCCCACTATCTATTAGAGTTCAGAAACAGCTTACATTTGAATAAAGTATAGGTCAGTTGACTTGTTGCTTTCTCTTCACAGTAAAGTTTCTGTGCATGCCTGAGACTACTGTCAAGTTGAGAGGTTTTTTTGTGGAGAATACTATCTAATCGGACCATGAGATTGTGAGCCTAAGGTCCAGTTCAAATTATATTCTGTTTTTTTTCCATTTCTTTCCTCGCCACCAATCTCCTCTTATGATCTAGGTAGTGTATTAGAACATGCAGCATTCAGCATCAGCATATTGGTGATCTTAGGCTGCTGTATCCTGCTGGTTGACAACTTCCTCATCAACACTTCTCATCTGAGCGTGTTGAGGACAGAGGGAAGTGAGGAGCACATGGTCCACACTACATTCTTGATTTCATTGAAATCGATATGTTTAGGATTAGAAAGCTCTTCTCCTTTGTAACTGGGAAAATGTACAAATTATATGCTTTGGATCTTGATTGGAAGGTGAAGTATATAATTCCCTTCTTGCATTTTCTCTAAGCACTTCAGCACTTGTAACTACTATTGGGATTAAAAAAAAAAACACAGTAATCTATTGTAGATTCTGCTTTTGTAATAAACCTGGAAGCATAGCGCAGTTGGTGAGTTTTCATTTTTATGATGGATGCAGATGTTTAGGGGTGACAAAGAAGTCTTCTTCCCCCTCTCTGGGCCTCCAGTGGGTAGATTTAATTAGCATGTTGCTAGATAGGGCTTCTCAGCAGAAGTAGCTGGCTGAGTGCAAAGAGCAGTTACATTCTATTTTTGATTATGTTAGCATAGGATCTCTACTGCTGCCAGCCCCTGCAGTTCTTGGGGCTGTAATAGATCTGGCCTTGGGTTTCCATTTGATTCTCTTGTTTTGATTCTCTTGCAGCACAGTGTATCTTTGATACACTTTTCTTAGAACATTAGAAGTGGCTCAGGTACCCAAGACTGTTGTGTATATATAATCCTGGTTCTCAAAAAAAGCTTTTGCAGTGAACCTGAATTCTGTACGACTCTGCTAAAATTGCCACGAAAGTAACTAAGGGGTAGTTCACACATTAATTTTCATTGATTTTTCTTCTACATGATTTTTCTTCTACATGAACTGATTGTGTGAAGAAAGTGCTGTGTATACAAGTGTACTTTTCAGAGATTTCTATAATCATGGCAACCATGCAATTTGTTTGCCAGATAATTGTTGTACAGAGAAATTTCAGGAGAGGGGGGGGACGGGGACCGAATTATGCTGATGTATACATTTCCATAGCTAGTAGTTTTAATAACCCTTTGATTGATGGGCTTTTCATTTCATTGATGAGCAAGTAGCAACTATCTAGCAATGAAATGATATTAAAAGGTTCTTTGCTATGATTGTATAACTCCTCCTTATGATCGGCATAATTATGCATGGGACTTACTTTGGTTTAAATTTGCAAAGAAAACAGCCAAAAAGATGTCTGGTATTGGAAAATCAATTGTAGGTGTGCCATTGGAGAAACTTGCCACCATTTGATTCTCCAAACCTCCCATTTAGAAGAAAGATGTGTCAGAAAAGAAAATTTTTCCAAAAGCTAATAAGAAAATAAGATACTGTATAACTCCATAACTAAGAAAATTTGGAATTGAGGAAAATATTTTTATAGCTGTCATATATCCTTTCTTTAAAAATCAACTAATTTTTTAAAGGAAAGTTATTGTCAAGCTCAGGCCTAACTTTCATTTCTCTAAGTTTTGCTTTCTTCCCTTCCCTTCGCTTGTAATGTTGAGTTGTGTGTTGTATGAGTGCATGGGGGTAGTAGCCATAACAGTTTCTCAAGTTGTGCCCCAAGAGTTGATTCTCATGAGATTGACCTTGGAGACTCTCTGTGCCTAGGCTAGGTTAGATAGGGCACCATATATCTGTCTGTGTTGCCATAGAAATGCTTGGGGGTAGGTGTGATGTATGGGTTTGTGGAATTTTATGCTTTTACCTATAACCTGTGATTTCCCATGGTTTTCTTCAGTCCTAACAAAAGTTCTTGTACCCGCAGCAAGCAAATCTCTAATAAAGCACTTCACTGCCAATAGTGTGTGTGGAGAGTGTCTTAGCTGGGGACCTGACAGATTGTTAGGACTCCTTCATTTCTCTCGCACTGGATCCCAACCTTCAAACACCATAAGCCAGCATCCCCAGGTTCTAAATCCTTTTCCCCCTCCAGGAAAGGCAACGGCGGGCTGTCATAGCCATAAAGGGCTTTGAATGGAGATAACCCGGTAGAGGTGTGGCATGTATTGTTGTAGCAAAACTCAGCCAGAGGCAATGTCATGCCAGTCATCTTGTTGATAGTTTGTGAAGCACCAGAGATATTGTTCCAGAGTCTGATTAACTCTCTCCGTTTTTCCATCAGTTTCTGGGTGGTAAGCACTGCTCAAGCCCCTCTCCACCCCCATAATTTTCATTAATTCCCCCCAAAACTTAGAAATGAATTGGGTTCCCCTGTCGGATATCACTTTGCTGGGCAGCATATGGAGGCGTACGATATGCAACATAAAAGCCTTGGCCAAGGCTTTGGCTGTCGGTAAGGAAGTAAAGGGGATGAAGTCCGCTTGTTTAGAAAAAAGGTCAATCACCACCCAAATTACAGTCATGGATTTGCTGGACGGCAAGTCTGTTATAAAATCCATAGAGATTACTTCCCACGACCAATGTGGAGTGGGGAGGGGTTTCAACAAACCTGGGACCTTCCCGGGACGTGGTTTACTCATGGCACATACTTGACACAATTGAACAAACGCTGATAAATCTTTGCGCACCTTAACCTCTGAGCCACTGCAGCCCCAAGGTCCCTATATAGTTGGTTAAAATAGATAAACTATACACTAGGAGGTATAGGTCTAATTGATGATGGGACTTTGTTTCTTATCTGAAACCAATCGCCAAAACAGGGAAGAATTTTTCTGTTTAGCCGCTGAAATTAATTCAGACCATAACAAATTGGTATAATTTTTCTTTTGGGGGGCAATTAAATGTTTATAGACCTTTTTTGGGGACCAAAGCTCTTGCTGAATTTCCATTCTTAAATTACTATTTAATTTCTTAAATGAATAATAAATAGCTGAAAGCACTTTTCTTGCTCTTTGGCAATCTAAGTCAAACCACGGTTTAGAGTTTCTCTGACAATTTAGGGGTTGACGTTTAGTTCCAGATAAAAAAGTTTTAAACTCTTGAATGAGTTTACTATATATTGATAAAGGATTATTCTGTAAATTAGGTTCCCAGCAGATCTTTACAATTGTATGAAGATCTTTATCATCAATCGCCTCTCTAAGCTTCCTCTGTATCTGAGATGACCATCTAGCTCTACAGCTTAATGTTAGTGAAGATCCTTCACATACTGAGAGGGCTGCATTTGAGGTTGAAAGACAGATTGAAACTGGAGGAACCATAAGGCATTTTTGTAAAAACTGCTTTTTCTTAATCTTTTATTCTAGCTCCCTGCCGACCTTGCAGTGACACGGAAGTGCTCTTGGCAGTCTGCACTAGTGATTTTGGTAAGTTTAATTTATCTCTTTGCTATCATTTTACTTCACCATCTCTCTCTCTAAATCATCATTCTTCCCTTATGGTGGTAATCCTCAGGATTTGTTCTGAAGAAAACTTCACAAATAGTCAACAGCCTGATAACCCCAGATGTAACAAACAAGAAAAACTCCTTTCCTCCCCTCTGGAGTAAACAAAGTGCATTCAAGAACAACAATGCGAGGGGGGGGCTTTATGGGTTTTAGCTCTGAAGAACTTCAGACCATTGTATTTGGCTAGTGCTGTTTTGCAGTGGACAAAGGGAGACCTAGTGCAGTAATGGAAGTGGAAGTTCAAAGGTTTGTAGAGGATAAGCAATAGAAATGTTCCTCTTGCTAAATCCTTTTTAGCTAATCTTAGCTAAATGCTAAGGATCCTAAATAGATCCCTGACAAAAACCAAAGATGCATTTTTAAAGGGGGATGAGTTCAGTAATTGCATTATGCTGGAGATGGACCTGGGTCTTTCCCCACATGCACCAAATATAACAAAAATATGAGAGCAGTCCCTAGTCAGAAATGGGATTATGTTATGGCTGCAGAGGATTTGCAGTTTAAGCTGATCCACAAAAATTGGCAGTTAACATTGTGATGGTAAAATGGTCCTAATGAGTTCTGTTATTCATTTATACTACCCCCCCCCCCGTGGGGACACAAGTGGCTAACAGCATTTTCCCTTCCTCCATTTTATCACATTACCTAAGAAGAGAATAGGCAATAGATGTACTGTAGCTTACTGATATTATATTACTCTGAGTAGCTTTTGCCCAAGAGAAAGCTTGTGTTTGTCAATCAGGGGTCTGAAAGTCTGCAGATCTCCTGTTGTTATAGTTGGGCCAACAAAAGGTGTATTTCCTTATCTGTACTGTGCCTCCCAAGAGACAAATAATTATGCCTGAAGTGATTTCTGAGGTAGCTATTTAACTATCATAAAGAGGAAAATAACATTAAAGCAATTTTCCCACGCTTGGAATTTACAGTAAATGTTATAATGAAACAGCTGGGCATGTCTGGTCCTGGGCATATGTTGCAGATATAAATACAGTCCACCACTACGGCAAACATAGTGGGCAGTATTCTGAACAGAAGCAAATAGAGATAACCCTAAAACACTGCAGTGGGATTGCTCCAAGTCTGCCTTGATGTAAAATGTTACCCAGACAGGTGATTGCTTGCTGGGAGTGGCAGAGTGCCAGAGAAGTTAACTTTAATGTTATTGGGCCATTAATAGAAAGCAATTGAAATGTTCCTTCTGAACCTTGCTATGAGTATTTAATTTTCCTAACAATGCTTGCCCATTTGATGTTAACCTCTGTAGGATGAGTTCCTTGCAGTATGCAAAAATGGAGATCATTGGAGTCTCCCCTTTTCAGTCTCCTGCAGCTCAGAGAGCTCATTGTTCATAGGCACAGGTGTTAACTAAATTTCCTGTATTTCATAAAGCCTGAAAAGGACATTGTTGCTTGTAGTAGATGGAGCCTCATGAGCATACAATGATCTTTCCCTCCCTCATAATAGCCAATGGGTCACACATGAGTTGCTTTTGTAATTCTTAGAATTCATATTGAAGGCTTCTATGCAAAGTACATATTCTCCAGAATGGGTGACCATAAAGGATGTACTAGAATAGGCTGGTGGTTCCACCCCCCCTCCCCAGTTGATCTTGTTCTGCAATCAGTTCTTGCATGGGAAAGTAAATTTGAATTACCCAAATTTGAGGAGAGGCTGTGGCTTGCTGGCAAAGCATCTGCTTGGCATGTAAAAGGTCCCAGATTCAATCCCCGGCATATCCAGTTAAAGGATCAGGCGATGTGAAAGACCTCAGCCTGAGACCCTGGAGGGCCCCTGCTGGTCTGAGTAGACACTATTAACTATTAACCAAGGGTCTGATTCAGTATAAAGCAACTTCATGTGTATCTAGAAGGATGGAACTAGGGGTGTGCATTCGGTTCATCTGAAGCGAATGCACCCCCGAAAATGGCCCATCCGGGCCCCTTTCAGGCTGCTGTGGGCCGTTTCAGATTCTCTGATCTGAATTGGCTTGCTGCTGAATTGCCGCCGAATTTCGGCGGCAATTCAGCCCCATTATATCCTATGGGCCATTGAAGTCAATGGCGAAAACATAGGGTATATTCTGGGGGCTGGAGGGGAGGTGGTTTGAGGGAGAGGCTCCAAACTTGCAGGGTAGCTGCTGGAGCATTTCCTCAAGATACCCACCATGTTTCAAGGACATTGGACCAGGGGGTCCAATTCTACGGGGCCCCAAACAGGTTCTACGGGCCCTGTAGAATTCGACACCCCCCCCGGTCCAATGTTCTTGAAACCTGGTGGGTATCTTGGGTAGATGCTCCAGCAGCTTCTCTGCAAGTTTGGGAGCTCTCCCTCAAACCCCCTCCCCTCCAGCTCCCAGAATATACCCTATGTTTTCGCCATTTACTTCAATGGCCCATAGGATATAATTGACATTCGGCTGGCCGAAAGACTCCCAAATCGGCTCTTACTGCCAAAATTGACATGCGGGAGTCTTTCTGCCAGCCGAAATTGATTCTGCTTGATTTGGCCGAATCCAAATCAGGCCAAATTATTATTTTTTTGTGACATCAGCTAGATGGAACAAATCTGAAAAAACTTTTCATCCAATAGTCATTCAATAGAAAAATTAGGTCCCCTTGGCTAGTCGGGGCATACAAACTTAAGTACATCCCCAAGTTATATTTCATTTCTGGAAACTGAATAGACTATCAAGTACCTTTTTTTTTTTTTTTTTTTTCCAATTGGTTTCAATTTTTTTTATAAATGTAACACCTAAGAATGTCTACAGCTACTTAGATAATTTGAGTGACCGAACTTTTAAGATCATGCTTTAATTTGCTGAGAAAAACTCTTCAGCACAGAAAACTGCAAAAACAATTGTAAGAAATCTTAATTGGACCATGTGTCATAAATATTTAATATCCTAAACGTGTAAAAAATTCCCTTGTGTCTTAAGACTTTGGTGCAGGAGTTTAACATACAATGGTTTGGATCCAGTGATCAGCTGACCCAAGCACTGCAGATCTTCCCTGTTTTATTTCCCCAGAGTCCCCTGCCCCCAGCGCAGCAGTCCCTCCTCATCATAGGAAAATTTATTTCCAAGCATCATGAGACCACTCCTCCTTCAGTCAGCAGAGCTCCAGAGGTAGTTGTCCTGGTGGAAGAGGCAGGGCTGAGTGATTCATCCTCTTTCCCCAGCCCACTGAAACCTCACACTCTATGTGGCTATTTCTCCACATGGGTTCCACAACCCTAGGAATCAACTCCCCCAGGATCAGAAGGGGTTGCTGGGGGGGTGGGATAATGGAGAAGAACTGCAACTGTCTTGGCTTTCTCCTGATTGCTGGATCTGACATGATGGTGTGATCATCTTTTCCTGAGCCTTTCCATAGATTTTGCTATCTGTTGCTCCCATCATGGTATTTCTTCCAGTAGTCTGGTAAGCCAGTAGCCCAAACATAAAATTATCCAGAATTACATTAACAAGACAGAGAAAGGTTGGCATCTAAGTGTGTTATCAATCTGTATAATTTGAATATGCAACACTCCTTAATCTAACTTTATATTTTCTCCCTAGTTGTCAGAGGTACCATTCAAAATGTACTTAATGAGGAGGAAGGGCAAGATTCTGTCATCGATGTGAGTGTGAACAGAATCTACAGGCAGAAAATGAAGATCTTCAAACCTGCAGAGGAAACTGGTATCTGGGAAGGACAGATCAAGACACTGCTGCAATGTGGGGTGAAACCAGGAGAAGGAGACTTCCTCTTCACAGGCCGCATGCACTTTGGGGAGGCCAGGTTAGGCTGTGCCCCTCGTTTCAAAGACTTCCAAAGGATGTACAAAGAGGCCAAGGACAGAGGGCTAAATCCATGTGAAATTGGCCCAGACATTCTTCATCTGTAGGTTTCTCTTGGGTTTCAGCAGAACTGCCGATGTGCTGATCTAAATGGAAACTAATAACAGAGTGGAATAGAATGAAACAATCTCCTTCATGGAAGAAGACTAGATGAGCATCTTTATCAGGGAAGGTTTTAGTTGATGAGTTTCTGCTTCTGGAGGCTAGAACTGCGTGACCCTTGAGATACCTTCCAATGCTAAGATCTTATGAATGCAAGAACCACACAAGCCGATCCTTGTGGTCGATGATACTGTTATGCTAATACAAGTGACTGAGGTACGAATTCTAAAGGATCCAGGGCTTGAATGCAATCCCCCATCTTGTCTGTGTGAACTAAATTATTTTTGCAGCTTCCTTAGGGAGAAAAACAAAGAAATGACACCACCTCCATGTCTTAAAAATACCAATTGACCAATGAACCTTTGTATCTTTGTAATACTAAAGTTTTAAAATGTGTTAAGCAGATGTAACATTTTTGCATGGTATAAAATGGAGAAAATCATGGTAGAAGCCGGTGAAACCATCTTAACATTGATGCTTTGTAAAAAGCTTGGTGTACAATTTGAAATTGTTTCTTATGACAGAAATGTATGAAACCAAACTCTCTCTCTCTTTCTTTCTTTCGAATGTACAGTTGCCACCTGCAATTTTTGATCAGGCTGGTGAGTTTTTTCCATTCCAGAGAAATAAAAAAAGTTTCTGGATTTGATCTGACGTTATGATTCTTTCGCCCTTACCTGGCTGTAGCTTGCACAGTTTATTCTCATTTCACCCTAGATGGTAAATTCATATGCAGTTTTGTGATGTGCTCCAGAATCCTGTACTGCTTTCTGTGCGCAAGTCAAGGTCTCAGTCCTGAACTGTAGCATCCAGAATTGTTCACTGCTCTTGAGACTGTCTCACTGTCCCTCATTTAATATCTCCCTCATATTAACTAAGAGTGCGACCTTAACTACATCAGCCTTGCACGGTTTGATAACCAAAGGTACAGTGACAGAAGTTTTGGTAATTACTTCCCATTTATGGAACTTTTCCCTAGAGGTTTGTGAGGGGTGAGAGGAGGAGGAAGAGAAGGTGATGGGTGGGGAAGGAGCTGGAAGAAGAAGATCGAAGCTGGTGGTGGTGGGGAGAGCACCTCATGCTGGCTGACTAACTGGTTCACCTCTTTTTTGGGATGGGTGCTTTAAATGCTTTTTAGGTATTACTGTATCTCTTTAATTTAAGGGGTGTGTGTCTTAGGGTGTGATGTATGTTTTGGTAACTCATGCTCCATTGTAATAATCCATCCAAACATTTTGCTATCATCTAGGATTGCCACGCAGGACCTGGCAACCAGCGGTTTGGGTGTGTGTATACATGGCAGGGGAGCTTTGATGGAAATGTAAGGATTTCTGTGACAACTAACCGACATCGCTTCTGGGCACATGGGGAGTGACATCAGCTTGTCTCTGGGGACACACTGTTATTTGATTGTAACTCCTTTTTGCCCAAATGCTATAGTATTCCCAGGCAGTGCTTTGAAGTCACTTCTGGATGCACAGAGAGTGACATCATGCACTGAGATGCTGCTGGTATTCCCTCCCCCCTCCGCTGCCATTTTCCCCCTCTCTCAGCCAGCTGAGAGGTAGCCGGGAAGTGCCCACTGGGAACAGGCATCCCCAACCACCCATGGGGTTCTGACAAGTCTGGTACTATCTTACCACAGGAAACCAGTCTTGCCCCCTCACTGGTTTTACAGACCTCCCTAGGTATTGCCCCATGGTCTTGGTGTATTTTCTGCTGCCATGAGGACTGAAACGCTGGCCTATCCTTATAAAATCAGACTTTTTAGATGCTGGGGACTAGAGAAGTAAAATTTCCGGAAATTTTGAAGCTCGGAAAAAAACCCGGTTTTTTCGGGGGGGAAAGGAAATTTTCGGAAAAATTGAAAAAAAATGCTACATTAACATTTCTTTTGTCTTTTCTCGATTGAAAGTCATTCTGTTACTTTACGAACATAAAATATGAGTATGAACATTTTTTTGTTGTTCAGTCGCACAGTCGAGTCCGACTCTTCGCGACCCCATGGACCAGCTCCCGCCAGGCCCTCCTGTCTTCCGCCATTCTCTGAAGTTGGCTCAATTTCATGTTCGTTGCGTCGATGACACTGTCCAACCATCTCATCCTTTGCCGTCCCCGTCTTCTTTGACCTTCAATCTTTCCCAGCATCAGGGTCTTCTCCAGGGAGTGCTCCCTTCTCATTTGGTGGCCAAAGTATTTGAGCTTCAGTTTCATTATCTGGCCTTCCAGGGAACAGTCAGGGTTGATTTCTTTGAGGATTGACTGATTTGTTCTTCTTGCAGTCCAAGGGACTCTCAAGAGTCTCCTCCAGCACCATAGTTCAAAAGAATCTATTCTTCGGCGCTCGGCCTTCCTTATAGTCCAACTCTCACAGCCATACATGACTACTGGGATCACATCTCTACTGGGGACTCTGTAGTACCTATGCAAGGCTCACTTCGAAGTTTTACCTGGGAACAAGTGAAATTGGGTAGGAATGGCATTTGCATGAGTGTTGCCAGAGCAGAATTTGTAGTTTTCTGCTAGCACCTTCTCCAGTCACCTGTACTAGCTGTAAGGTATGTTAATTCTCCAAAGTGCAACATGACATCTTTCAGCCAAGTCTGAAGAAACACTTCATAGCGGCAACTTCTGTAGCTGATCTGAGGCAGCATCCCAGAATCTATTCCAGATGTCAGTGGTGAGTCTTGGAACCCAAACCTCCCGTGGACTCTTTCCAGGATGCTTTCCAGAGCAACAGATCTCTGGCACATCAGTTAAAAGTTCTTGCTTGGATAGGTCGCTGATACACCCCCAACTTCGCAAACCTGTGATTTGTGCACGCCCTCCAAACCAGAACCAACAACCATAGGTTGGAAGGCAAGCACAAACCATAATTTCCAACTAATTTATATAAACCAGGAGTTTCTGGATGGAATTAGACTCTGCAAGGGGCAAGGAAAGCATGAGAACCTGAGGCAAAGATACAATAGTGAAACTGAGCCATAGATCCTTGTACAGTAGAAGTGAAAGCAATGTACTGTTTATGCATTGAGTTGCTCCAGAGATGTAATCCAGGTGTAACAAAGTCCTCTGAAATAATGGAGTGTATGATCTTTTGGTGAAGCTATGGTAGTTGTTTAAATTCCCATTACGTAACGCCTTCTTTGAGGAATGTGTGTGTGTTACCCCTTCCAACCTTACCTCTTGATAAGAGGTACTTCTCCCAATTTTCCAAAATCCTATTTTCCAAAGAAATTCAGATTTTTTTTAGTCTGTTCTATGCATCATAATGCATCTATGTGACCTGAAGGAGTCTGGAACTTTTATTTTTCATATAAACCTTTGTTGGAAGTTGGCTTTCTTCCTGATTTTGCCAGCCATGCTGCACACTCAGCTGGCAGTTGTGTCTCAGCTGCCAGCAATGTCTACAAGGTCTCTGTCTTCTTTACATTTCACACTTTGCCACACAGCAAGTTCTCTTGAGTGGGAAGTTCTTAAATTGCTGACACACATGGCTACGTGCTTATTATTCCAATACTGACAGGTGCACACATAAAAATTATAGTGTATGTGAAGGAGGAACTGAGAGCACAGTAATTGAATCGACAGCCTAACTTTAAAAAAAAGAAATCTTTTAAGAGGAAGCAGTATAGTCTTGATCTTGAGCCCTGCTGGCTGCCCAGTGATGCTGCAACTTGTCCTTTTACAATGTGTTGTCTAATTACTGTGTCTTCTGCCTACATACTTAGCTTAGCACCACATACATCCATGGGTGTATTTGCAACCTGTGAAAGACGACATGATGATGAATTGGGAATCAGAGTTTTCCTGCGTACTTGGGAGTGGCTAGTTGGCTGGTTTACTCAGGAATAGATGAAATAGAAACTTTAATTATCCACTGAGATTTCCCTTTTTTCTCTCTATAGTAGAGCTGCATTTTGCAAAGGATCAACATTTGGCAGCACTCAGAATGTGCATTCTGAAATATCACACTTGGGTATGATTTAAAAAAAAAGCAAGAAACATTACAGTATCAATATATCTCATTCTGAACATGGCCAAATTCTGTGGATACTTAAACCCAGAGATTGGGATCATGGACAGACAAGCCAGATCTTTCTACAAACCTGAAAAAAAGTCCAAGGGTTGGAGAAAAATCTGAGATCTTTAAAAAAGTTCAGGTGTTAAGACCCTCAAATGATAGAAGCAGCACCTAAAGCTTCAAGAAACAAATGCCCTCAGTTTCTGTTACTAGGTAGCCACAATGGTATTGCCAGCCTTCCTTGTCCTTTCAGTCAGAAGCCAGATACCCACCAATAATACTTGTCAAAGTGCTTCCCATACATCATCTAGAAAACCTTACAAACAGTCCTTTCTGAAGATGCATGTGCTGTTTCTATGGCACTTGGGGGTTATGAATGAGAAATCGATGCAAACTAGCCAAAATAATAACCCACAATGATACAGCTAATCTTCAGGTTTAAGAGATTTTAACAGAGATTCAAATGTGGCTGCTGTTACAGTGAATTTGGAGATGGGTGGGTGGGATAAGGTTCTGTTAGTTCTTTTGCTTCAATAAGGTTTAATGCTTTTAAAAAATCAGCATAATAGTGCATTACTTTATGTTGTTATGGTTTGTAGTAAAACTACGTAACTGTGTTATTGCCTTCACTGTCGTTACCTGTCTTGGTATATCTGCACAATAATACATTATGTCAAGGTTTATTAGACTGATAGAGTAAGATGCAGAAAATCAATCGATTATATATTGAAGTATGCACACTACAAAGCAATGTTCCATTTGTGATTATGTTGGAATTTAAATTTTAATATTATAGCTCAGTTTTCTTTCATAATCCCACTGGAAAAAAATTAGAGCTGTACATGAGTGTTATTGTGCTTTTCTGCAGCTCCTGTTCTTCTGTAGGAGGCTTGTGCAAGACAGTGTTGCAGCTGATCATTATCCTATTCCTTACTGCGATGTTTGTTCCATATTATTTTGTTTTTCTTTTCTTTGCTGTCTACAACTTTGTGCACTTGGAATTCCCATATTTCATTCTCCTGGCATATTGCCTTTTGTTGCAGCATGGGGAATGCGCTATAATTCAGGAAGCACAAAAATAAGCTGTTTCTGTAAAGCACCCTGTTTTTATTTAATTTTTATTGGCATTAAAGGCCTCTGACACTATGGTATAGAATGCACAGATTTAACAAAAATGTAGACACTCAACCAAAAGCTAGTTTGGAATGTAGTACTGGACTACCTCTCCCGAGCCTGCCTGGAGCCGGCCGGGAGCTGCAGAGCAACGTGAGGGGCAGAGAGCGTGGTGGGCTGATCCATGGTTGCCGACAACACCACGACGGAAGGTAGCGCCGGGGAATTGGACGAGGGCTCCCGGTTGCTGGAGAACATCGAACATACAGGAACAGAGAGCTGTAGGACTGCTAGCTACTGGTCTGAAGGGGCCAGAATAGAGAGGATACACCAACGTGCCGATGGTGGGGGGCCCTAGTGCAAACTACCATTCACCCCCAAGCCCCCTAGGACTGACTGGCCCAAGGAAGACTCAATGGACTCAAGGGCTCGCAGTTGCCTGAAGTTGTTTGCTACCACCACCCAGAGACAAACTATTAACAACAACTGTCTGCTTATTAACTTTTTTTTGTAGATTTAATTGATTGGGGAGGATTATTGATGTTGTTGTTGTTGTTTGATCCCCCCCCAATTACTTTAGGGTCTAAACTGATGAACTAATTTTATAGGGAGATCCCAGGTTTTTCTTTGATTTAATTAATTGGGGGGGCTTTGATATTATTATTGATAGTTTCCAATTAACTGCAGGGTCTAATAAATGGTATTAACTGCCCAATGGATGTGACTGATTAACTGGTTGGTCGCTGATTAATAGTTGATCGATAAGGGAGTAAGGCTGGATAGCTTTAAGTAAATATGCCACTGATTTACTAGCCTTTATTAAAAATTACTGGTTATTAAGGGATATAAAGGGGGAAAAGACAATAATAGGCTATTAGGCTAATTATATGGGCTGTAAGAGAAGCACTGAGAATAAACTGACTGGGCGTTAATAATTCCAAAGCCGGGAACGTATGGCAGTGAATGAGTACAGGAAGTTTTAATTCTAACAATAATTGTGCATAGGGTTTACCAACCATCACCAACTTAGGTGGTCGGTCTGAGGTCCTAGTTGGCTCAGACTAGCGAAGACCACCAGGTGCAGTGATGACTGGGCAGGGGATTTCAGTGCTCCTGGGGAGGGGAAAGTATAGCGATGGGGACAGGCATGGAATGAAGGGAAGGGGGCAGAGAAATAGAAGCGCTTGGCCCCCTTCCAGCCTGCGCCCCATCCCGAGGGATGTTGGCAGCGGAACTAGGATGATCAACCCCCTCCTGAGTTTGGCGTTGTATAATGCCAGGTCTATAAATAACAAGACCATGGTCCTTTGGGACTTCCTGCTAGAGCAGAAGGTAGACCTGCTGTGCATAACCAAGACCTGGGTGCGGGAAGCGAAGACGGTAGCTCTCTCCCAGCTCACCCCTCCCGGGTTCTCGGTCCTTCACCAAAGATGGACTAGGGGGCAGGAGGGAGTGGCTCTATTCATCCGGGAGGCTTACTCCTTCAGGGCGCTCCCGGTGCCAAAGATAAAGGGGATTGAGTGTGCTGGCCTTGTGAGGGAGGTCAGGGAGAGTGTGGCGATTTGGCTGGTGTACTGACCGCCTAACGCACTGGCCAATAGCCTACTGTCCCTGATGGAGGCTGTATCAGGCTGGGCATTGGAACACCCTAGACTGATAGTCTTGGGTGATTTCAACGTCCATGCTGATGATGTGGCCTCTATTTAGGCAACGGACCTGGTGTCATCCATGGCGGCACTAGGACTCTCCTAATATGTAATGACCCCCACTTACTGAGCTGGGCACACGATTTATTTGATTTTCGCAGCAGGTGTAACAGTGGACCAAGTTACTGCTTTGGCAGTCCCATGGTCAGACCACCATGCCCTGAGGGCCCACCTGAATGTTCCACCCCAACCCTGTTTAGGCAGTGAGCATATTTTAGCTCGCCCATGGAGCCAGATGGACCCAGTGCGGCTCTGGATGACCCTATGGGATCCGATGCCCCCTGGCGGCTCATTGGATGAGCTTGTAGAAGACTGGCATAGCTGGCTTTCTGAAGCCATCAACGAGATTGCGCCCCGGCGCCCTCTGCACTCTCGCTATAGGCTTGTGCCCTGGTTGACCCAGGAGTTGCAGCTTATAAAGCAAGAGCTGAGATGGTTAGAGAGATGGAGGCGCCATGCTCGTGATGAAGCTACAAGAGCATCTTATAGGACATTTATGAGATCCTATGAGATGGCAGTCAAAGCTGTGAAGAGACAGTACTACGCGGCCACGATTGCATCTGTGAGCTCATGCCCAGCCCAACTGTTTAGAACAATTTGATCTATAACAGCTCTGCCACAGGGCAGACCAAACGTTAAGGAATTGGGCATTGGCTGTGAGGCATTTGCGATCTATTTCGCAGATAAAGTCTTGTCACTCCACCGCAACCTCCCCACCACAGTTGAAACAGTGAGTGAGCTCGAGGCTCCAAACGCATCTTCAATACCGTTTTTGGATCATTTCAGCCCACTCAGCCTGGAGGAAGTTGACAGATTGCTCTTGACCATACGTCCAACCACATGCAGCCTTGACCCGTGCCCTTCCTGGCTCATTAAAGTGAGCCACGAGCGGTTTCAAGATGCCCTAAGGGAAATTGTCAACAAGTCCCTCTTAGAGGGGCTGTTCCTGGGGGCACTCAAGGAAACGATGGTCCGCCCTCTTCTAAAAAAACTATCTCTGGACCCTGCTGAATTGGCTAATTACTGGCTGGTCTCCAATTTGCCCTCTTTGGGCAAATTAATTGAGAGGGCGGTGGCGATACAGTTACAGGGCTTTGTGGATGACACTTCCATGTTAGATCCCTTCCGTTCTGGCTTTTGCCTGGGACGGGACAGAGCCGGCACTGGTCGCTCTGACTGACGACCTCCATATGCATCTGGATTGGGGCGGTTTGGCAGTACTGTTGCTGTTGGACATATCAGCTGCATTCAATTCGGTCGACCATCAGTTGCTGCTTCACCGCCTCGCCGACATGGGAATTCAGGGGCCTGCCTTGCAGTGGCTTGCTTTGTTTCTCCAAGGTCGGGGACAAAGGGTGGCACTAGGGGAGCAGCAGTCCAGGAGGCACCTGCTGGAGTGTGGAGTGCCTCAAGGGGCAGTGCTCCCCAATGTTATTCAACATCCAGTTTTAGTGAATGCAGTGGAGGTGGCATCTGCAGAGTAGGTTAAGAGCTTGGGGGGCTCATGGACCCAGTCTTGCTTTTTGAAAAGCAAGTTGCTGTAGTAGCGGAGAGTGCCTTTTATCAACTGCATCATCTTCACCAACTCTTTACTTTCTCAGACTCAACCGTTCTAGTCATGCTAACCCATGTTTTTGTAACCTTGCTGTTGGATTACTGTAATGGGCTCTACATTAGGCTGACCTTAAAAACTATCTCGAAACTGCAGTTGGTTTGGTATTTGGCAACCTGCTTATTATCAGAGGCTAGACAATGGAAACATCTATCAACCACCTTAAAACTGCAACATTGGCTGCCAGTTTAATGTGGGTCCAATTCAAAGTGATGTCTATGAGCTTTATTATATTCTGGGCTTGAGGCAGCTTTTCTCAAAAGTGATTTCTTTATTCAGCTCAGAACACAACAAGAAATGCACAGAACAATCCCAATTTATATACAATCTGGACTAGCTAAACCACACCCCTAGAATACTAAGGTCCAATCATGAGTGAGTGCTTAAGACCAATAGGGTTCCCACCAAAAGTCATAGTCTTTCTTGATTGGTCCGTTCCACAACAGCAGCCAATCATGTTGTTGATTTTAGGATACTGAGAGTCTATGGAGCTTGTGACTGAAGCTCAGGCTCACTCTCCATTCAGGCTATCTACATAAGGTAATACATAACAAGCCTTAAAGCCCTTCATGGCCTAGGGCCTACATATCTAAAGGACTGTCTCCTCCCATGCATCTCTGCACCAACTACAGTCCTCAGGATGCCACCTACTGACTGTTCCACTCCTGATGGGTTGCCCGCCTAGCATCAGTCAGAGCTTTTCATCATAGCTCCTTTTTACAGTAGCTCCTGCTTTGTCGAAGGAGGGCAAGCAGGTTCAGCAAGGCTACCTTATTTGCCAGAACTTTTATTGGGGTATAAACTGAAGGTATCTTTTTGAGAAGAGTCTATGGTATTGGGTTTTGTTTTATAGTTTTTAAATTGTGATGTTTTGAATTAGGATTCCTAAGCTGCACTGAACCACAAGGCAGGCTTCCCAAGTACTTACTGTGATTTGGCGGGGGACACAGATGTCCTAGCAGGATCATTCCTGCGGAGACAACAGACACGCCGCACCATGCCGTCACCAGGAAGTGACGCCAGGTGACGCTCTGGCAATGGGGCTGGAAACTCAATGGTACTATCGAGTTTTCAGTCCCACTGCCAGAGTGTCGCCCAGCGTCCCTTCCTGGCGACGGCATGGTGCGTTACAGGGAGGAATGTTCCGGCTGGGGAGCATGTGCCGCCCCCCCCGGATCGCGGCAAGTACTTGGGAACCCTACAGCTTTGTCCAATTGGGAGTAGGCTTGAAACCTGAGATGTCTTTAAAGAGGGAGGCCTAGGTTTGCTGACAATTTTGTGCCACTGGGTGAAAAATACAGCCACTCTGGAAACCCACCATTCCCCCCCCCATCAGAAACAATGAAGAGAAGGGTGGCCAGGGACGCCTTTTCCAGGGGGGCATGAAATTGGGCCCCATTGTCAAATCCTCTTAAAACTCGGGTGAACCTATAAGAGAGACTCTGAGGTTTTGGTGCCACGGGGTGAAAAACAGCTGCTCCAGAAAACATAGTCATGGGAATAATGGGAAGACAACCTGTCCCAGTTGACTAGAAGATTGCTCAGGGGCATGAGATAAAGAATACAAATTTGCACCTTCTCACATGATGGGTGTTGGTACAGGGGCATGAGATAAAGAATACAAATGTGCACCTTCTCACATGATGGGTGTTGGTACGGCTTGATGAACTTACTCATTATATCGCTTGGAGGAAAGTACATGTTTGTGTCCCCACTGGAGAGAAAGGTAGGGGATAAATGAAGTAAATAAACTAACTGTTAAATTCCTTCTCTTCATTGTCACAAACCTTCCTGAATTAAGGGCCTAACAAGACAGATGCCATGAGATCTGTAATCAGATCTCAATGGTTTGTTTCTGTAGCAGCATCAATATGCATGGTATTTTACAGAGAAGATAGAAAGTCCCTGCTCTGAGGAGTTTACAGTCACAAATCTGAGACAAGGAGGACAGCAACGGGAGTGCAAAATCAAGGAAGAATGCATTATTTCCTTTCATGTGATCTTAGGCATTGCTTCAGCAGTGGAGAAGAACTGAGGGGTTGTGCCAAAGGCAAAAATGGAAACCAGGAATTTTGATTTGAGGGATTAAAAAAAAAGTGATTTCAAGTGATATCTCATTTTATGTTATTATTTTATTCATTGATAACCTGCCTTTCTCACTAAGATTTAAGGCAGATTATAAAATTTAAATAACAATTCAATCATACAGCCTATGCCTCTAATAAACAGTGCAGTATAACCTGGATTATAGAACTGGAAAAATTCAGATGACAACAATGAAGGTGGGGGGATGACAGTCTAGGCATGTCATGCCATAATGCAGAAAGTAGGTTACAAGAGGTAGAAGACAGTGCAATAAAAAAAAGACTTAAAAGCAGCCCCTGGGAGAGAATGGTCCAATTCAGGTCAGGTCTGGGGAACAAAGAGTTTAATCCCCCCCCTTCCAGTTTCCTAGTACAAATTCCTCCCTGACTGCTGGCTGAGTTGCTATTTGTTTTGCTCAGTTAACATACAGGCACCGTATTTGTAGAAGTCTCTGGAAAGGGAAAGGTTTATATTAAGAAAATGGCATAGGGAGAAGGATTAACTCCCCCAGCCCCAGGGCCAACCCTGATCTGAATTCCCTGGGACTCCTTTGGTTGCTTTGAAGCCTGAAAAAAGCCATTGGAGTTCTGCCATCATATCTAGTTGGCTCCAAGACACATCTGGAAAAAAGAATGGTTTGGCAACTAGTGCATGTCTAAACAATGTTATATATGAATCTACACATTAGGGGTGGGAAGAATTTCTCACTCAGCTCTTGCCCCTTGATCTCATTTATGTTTTAGAGCTAGTCAAACAGGGCTGTTGAGTAGGATTATTGTTACATACATGAATTCCCTGAGAAGGACCTTACTGGAATCTGGCACTAGATTTTCCTACAGTAAATCTGCATTATAATTCTGTTACAACATTCCCATTCCTATGAACCCAAACGGGAAAACTCAGAATGGCAGTGCCATGGAGAGGGATTCTAGGAGGTTTTCTGGAATTGAAGGCTGCCTTTTCTGTAGAGTTCTATGCAAATACAAGCTCACACACTTTCATGGCATACTAGAATGATAGTTATGGGAGGGTAGCCCCGTTGGTCTGCAGTAAAAGAGCCTTTGAGACCAACAAGATTTTTGGAGTATAAGTTTTTGAGAGTCAATGTCTCTTCATCAGACCTGATGAAAGGATGGTTGACTCTCAAAAAATCCGAAAAATCTATGTATTCTAGAGTGAAGATCTGTATTATGGGACTACTGGAGGAATCCACCAAACTGAATTTGTATGCATCTCAGGCAGATGCATGAAGCTACAAGATTATGATAGTTAAACAGAAGTGCCTTGTTTTGAAAATGAAAAGTAGGGCCTTAGCATCATAGGTCAGTCTATGGGCTGGTCTCATTGTTACTTCTTTCAGGCAACAGCTTCATAACTCACCATACATAATAGGAATAACAGCAGAAAGACTCATGGATCTAAAAGTCGAGGCTCTTTCATTAGAGACAGGATGTAGCCCAAACAGTCAAGGATTAGGATCAGAGAACATCCTGTGTGCTGAAATAAGGCTGGTTGCAAAATACTTTGTACTGCAGACATTACAATTGCATGGAGAGGTATACACCACCCATCCTGGAGTAACTTTTAATTACTGGGCAAGTCTGAGTTGGAGCAATATATCAAATGATGTAACATGCCCTTAAACAAATGGCTGAATCAAGGCACCAGGTTCTCCCTTTGATTTGCAAGCTTTGCTGGAGCCATCCAGTTTCATTTAGAGAGACAGGAGGTGAATACACAGAGTCACAACAAAACTATGACTATGTGTCTGGGGGATTGAGTGTGGAATTTCAGAACTGTATAGAGCTAGATGGGTGGTTAACAACAGCTCATAAATGCAATTCTAATAAATAAAATGCATATATACACAGAATAAAATTTAAAAACAATAAAACAGCAATAATTAACTAATAAGATGGTGCTGAATATTCCATATCCCTCTCTAGAAGGGAGGAGATGGGGAGGCCAGCCTTGTTGATAAATCGTTGCTGTCCTCAACCATAGTAAAGAAAAAACTAGAGAACACAGTGTGTAATGTAAAATAAAAAATTAAAACTACTGTGTATAAATCAATTTGATATATAAATGCTATAATCAGTATTTAATAAATGTACATTAGTAAGAATGCTATGTTTAGAAACCTTTAAGTTGATTACCTATCTATATATATATACAAACTCCAATGAAATGCTCCAATTCCACCACCATATGGAAGACAAAATCGTAAACAAAAACAAGTCTCTAGATTCCAAGAATCGCAGCTCCATTGATAAGAATCATATCAGCTGCAAGTCTCTAGATTCGAAGAATTGCAGCTTCATTAGCTGTAATGGCTGCAAAAAACCAGGATGTGGCACCCAACAGGAGTTTGTAGCTTACATGTAAAGTTTAACTTCAAATCTCCATTAGTATAAATCTTGTATTAATCTAGAAAACTGAAAACATTCCACCAAACAAAAGCTTGCTGCTTGCATATAATATCTAGTTTTGACTGATGAGATTCCTAGGTAATTTCTTTCTCATTTCCGTTCTTTGTCAGAATATGCATGTACAAAAACTGTTGCTTCAAAAGGAAGCAATGTGAATGCACAAATTACAGGCATATAATGGTCAAGTAGTAAATCAACAGTTGGATTTTCTTGTTTCATATGAGTTTGGTGGATATGATTTAATACATAGGAATATGTTGTGTGTGTTTAACTGTGAATAAGATTGTGCCTCTTCATTGACATCTTATTGCTAACATTCCTGGGTGCAGTGAAAAGCTATGAGTAGGTTTCAGATGAACCAGAAATATTAGGGATATGATAGTACATTCCAATATCTCTTACGGACAGAATTATGAACCCACAGTGATGGAGCAAGCCTGCTCACTGACATTAGAACTTAAGGACTGACCGAGGCTGGCCACCCGTGGAACCCCACAACAAAGAAACAATCCACAAAGCTGCAGGTCTTTCATTCTTGAAAGCTACAGGTCTTACCAGAGGTTGTCTGGTCGATGACTCAGCTGTCATTTCTCTGTTGTGTGTTGTTGTACTTCTTCCTCTTCCTCTGTTAAGCTTATGTTTTCTGTTTAGCTTAGCAGTAGATATAGTCTTATGTACAGTCTATCACTCTTTGCTCTCTGGTTTCAGGATCAGTATAGGTCTCCTAGTTATCCAGGTTTTTTGTTCTTCCAGTCAAATCAGCATAAAATTAAGGTCAAATTTCTCAGCAGCCTGGAGCTCATTAGCAGTGCTCTGGCCACGGCACCATCTTGAAGTCATCCCCTTAAAGACCAAGCAAGTTTAGAGGTTTGTTCTGGAATAAAATACCCCCTCAAAGGTATTTTAAGAGTGTTAGGATTACTGTATCAACATAGATCGAACATTTGAGATTGATAGTCCTGTTGGTCTGCAGCAGCAAAACAGAACAGAAATCCAATGGCACCTTAGAGACCATTAGAATGTATTTTGCGACTCAGAGATAGGCCTGCCAACTCTGGGTTGGGGAATTTCTGGAGATTTGGAGATGGAGTGTGGGGAGGGTGAGATTTGGGAAGTAGAGGGATTTAAGCAGGGTATATGTATGTCCACCCACCAAAGCAACCATATTCTCCAGGTGATCTCTGTAGTCTGGAGAGCGGTTGTAATTACTGGAGTCTGGCAACCCTAGGGAGGTCACTTGATCAGATGTATAAAGTGCATGTTCATTAAGCCAATGCATTTATATTTGCAACAGAAAAGCTGGGCGGGGGGAGATGTTCCAAAGAGACACTGGTTTAAAACAAGATCCAAGTGGGTGAAGGTCACCCTAAACTGTTGTTAGATATGCAAAGCAGACTTAACGTAAAATCTAATGCAGCATGAAACAAACTAAGCAGATTGGGTGGGAAGTTACAGAGATATGGCTAAACCACCATCTGTAAGGGATGGAATATGTAAGATATTATTAGCAGCACTTATAAAGAGGAATTCCAGGTCCTTGTTAAGACTGAGGGAAGAAGGAGTAAATAATCTTGACATTATTAATGAATTCTAATTCAGCAATTTCATATTGGATTCCCTCTTTGAAGTTCTTTTGTAGGAGAACAGTGACTTTTAGAACAGCAACAGAGTACCCTGGATCATCAAAATGTTCCACCCATTAGGTTCTGAATATTGTGACCCTAACCCTTCTTTTTAAACATAGGATTGAACAGATCACTTTTTTTAAAATAGAGGGAATTGTGCCTTTGGCAAGTTTCTGGGCCTTTTTCATTGTTTGTGTGTAGAAACTGATGTTGATAGATGGCTGCAACTGAGGAATAATCACAGGTGGTCTGAAATGTGGAGGGAAGGAATCACCCTTCCTAAATGGTGGCCCTGTGCCAAAGTCCCCTGTAGACCAAGGCAGAAGAAAAACTAACCCATATGGAACAAAAGTATTATTAATTTGAAAAGCTGGTAGGACCTGGGGCATGTGTGATACGTCCGTCTTGCTGAAGTGCAGGTTTGGGCCTAGTCGGAGCCTGGATAGGAACCTTATCTAAGGTACTGGAGTTCCATGATGGAAGAAAAAATGGATATAAATGTGAATGTCAGTAAAAGTAACTTGAGCCAGACCTGTCAGAGTTCTTGGGGAGAAAAGCATTATTTGTGTGATCAGCATGGTAGCAATAGCCCATATTCATACTTGAGCCAGGTTTACTTCAACTTTCTGAGTTGTTTGGGAATTTACCTTCAACATGTTCTAATGAGGATAGCTGGTGTCTCAGACCATGTCTCTTTTTGTCAGAATAAAGTCTCAATAAACAGCTCAGCTGGAGAGAAGGTCTAACCTGGAAGAATTATGGCATGTTGTGCCATGTTTCCACAGTCAATTGCATAAAAATGTTTTCTTAGGGAAAATTAATGGCCACCATGTGAACATAGCTCAAAGGGGTATCAACTACCCATACCGTTGGTCCTGCCACCAACTTCGAACCTAGAAACTATCAGGCCTACTGAGCATCCCCACAGTTTATATGAATCAGTACTGACTAGAGGGCATAGACATAAATGAGAATTGGTTTCCTAGTTCTGACTAGTACAGAAGCGTCTTCTTTTAATATATTCATAGAAGGAAAACTTTATCATAACATATAATATTGAGAACTTAATATAGATCTGTGCAAATGCGTGCCAACAGAACAGAGCAAATGGCTGGAAGATGGTCACATGCTGGCAGCGTCAGAAGCACCAACTTTCCTGTGCAGTCTTGTCTAATGATGGCAACAATTAAAAGTGGTAGGGAGAGAAGGTGGGTGGGTAGGGTTTACCAGCCACTGGCAGCCAAGTCATAAAACAGGTCTCTCCAGTGAAATGATAAAAGTGCTGAGTCAAAGTCAGACTCATTTGAACCAAGGTTTTATTTGCATTTCTGTAATTGAAAATTTAAACACAATAATTAATTGAACTTGGCAATCAGAGAGGACTGAGAAGAGCATGTGCACATGATTGTGGATGCAGCAAAGAGGACTTTTAATCTTCTGAAGGAACCTCCTGTATCAGTGATTCACAAATTCAAAGTACAACTGGTGAACATTCCAATTCTTTCTAAACTGCACCCCACAATAACTCTTGGCCTCCATTCTACCAAAATTGCAACAGTATGGCCTTGGAATAGCTACCTGACCTCTGAGCAAAGACATTCACCAGAACCAAATCCCTTTGTTTTTTGTTTAAAAGGTAAAGAACAAACAGAGATTTAAATGGGATATGACCAAGACCTGTTTGATCACGGGAAGTCATAACAATGTTTTCAGTAAGACAAAAAGTATACAGTAGCCTTTCTGTCAGTTCACTGATGCTTATGGCATCCAAAATTACAAGATTTTACAAGAATCCACGTGGTGGTAGAGGTGGGGTTGCAGCACTTGTTCCTTGGTGCTACTGGCTTTGGAGCTTCTCTAGAGGAGTATCAGGGGCTCCCAAACTCCCAGGAGGGGAGTGCAGTGCAAGAAGCTTGATCCGAGCTCCCTCTTCATTGGCAGCTCACGGGTGGTAGTCCTGGATCGCCTCCAGCAAGAAGCACTCGAAGTCTACTCATGGCAGCCATGAGTATTCAGCTAATGCTTCCCATCCAGGGGTGGTGGAGGAAGCTTGCCTAATACTTATTAAAGAATATCACTGTGAGTAACTTAACGCATAACACTACAGACTTTCCCTTCAACAACTTCGCCCTTTAAATTCTAAAGAGACACAATCTAGGATGGGGAATGGGAGGTTTCCCCTCCCCACCCTCCTTTCTCTCCGCAGCTAGCAACAGACAAGAAAAAACATTGCAAAACTGTTACCCCCAAGGGCTAAAGACTGTGGTGTCTCTTAAATTATCTTTCACTCCTGAATAAATGGATTATAGTACTTTTGCCTTGAGAAACATTGCAATGCACTCTATTTTTCCCTTCATGGGAGGAGCTTGGAGTTTTGACCCTTTTCCTTATTAGAAATATATATTGTATTTGGGAACATAGAAATCTAGAAAAAAAATAACCTGTTTTAACACTGTGAGGATTCTCTGGTCTTGTGGTGTAAAATGGCAGGTACAAATAGACCTCCAACCAAAGTACCCTCTAGCTCACCAGGTATAAGTAAATCTGTGGCCTCCAGTCTATCACAGGCCACAATGAATTTGCAGACCCTTATTTATAAGTCTCTTATAAATATTTATGCACCAAATCAACACCAGGACAAATGCTACAAAAATCTACAGGAATTGATCTCAAAACAGGATTTTGATGAACTTTGCATGATTGGAGACTACAATGTGGTGTCTGACAGAACCCTAGATATAAAATCGGTTATAGGGAAATGGAAGCAAGGAAATGAACTCCCCTCAACATTCTTACAACTAGCTGAATAAAGTAATTGTGTGGATGCCTGGAAAGTGAGAAACCCACATAAACAAGACTACACCTTCTACTCAGCAAGACACAAGTCCAGGTCAAGAATAGATATGTGTTGGATTTCTACCACAATGACAATTGATGTATTAGAAGTGGAAGTTCTTCCAGCAACTTTTGCTGACCATAATCTGATCACCCTGGAAATACAAGACACCCCTAAAAGAAACAGATGGACTTTGAATACTATTCTTAAGAATGAAAGATTTGTAAGAGAATCCAAAAAAGAATTTCAAATATTTTTTGAGCAGAAACTTCTATAAACATTGAATGGGACGCCTTTAATGCTTTTGCTAGGGGATGGATGATTAGAGAAACAGCACACGTCAAGAAACAGAGGTTAGAAAAATATCTTCAAATTCAAGACCAGATTAAAAAACAAGAAGAAAAGATGAAACAGGATCCTTCTACTGAACAGAAAAAAGACTAAACTCAGACTTTTGGAACAGCAAATGAATTGCCTATTGATACAGGAAATAGCAAAAAAAAAGTATGCCAAGCAAAATTATTTTGAAAATGCCAATAAACCAATGAGATGGCTAGCTTATAAACTATGAAAAGAAAGGGAAAAAAGATACATTAAAACACTAAAAATGATTTGGGAGAAGAGAAAAAAAATTGGAAGATTTGAAAAGCATTGTGGAAGTATAGTATGAAAACCTATATAAGAAAAGAGAAGCATCACAGGAACAAAGTAAAAAATACTTGGGAACTAATAAAACTAAAATATTTACAGAGAGTCAGAGAAAAACCTTGAATGATCCAATATCCATTGCTGAATTGATAGAAGCATTGAAAAAACAAAAGGGGGCAAAACCCCCAGGCCCAGACAGGCTCCCAGCAGAATTTTACCATACTTTTGAAGATCAGTTGATAAGGCCAATAAAAACCGTATTGCAGGACTTCTGGTTTATGGTGACACGCAGGCAGACGCATCTCCCGGACGTCCCAGGGATGCAAACTGCACACCGGCGTGTAGGAGGGGAGTCTTGGTAAAAGGCTCCTAGCCAGGGAGGTTTTGAGGGGCGGCCTCTTCAATGGTGAAATGCTGGAGAATTGAGGCGCCCCTCTGCCCCAAAGGTCCTGCCGCTGAGTGACCGTATGGTACAAGTGCTGCTGACCAGGACAAGCGTTGGAGATTGGGTGGAAAAGAAACCGATGCTGAACGAGGCCGGATGGGCCAACAACGAACTGTGAGTTGGGTTGAAGCAAGCATGAAGATATAAAAAGAAATCTGCCCCCCCTTAAAGAGCGATGAAAAAGTGAGTGGGGGAGGGGCTCCTCCCAACAGCATAGATGAAACATGGGCAAAAAGAGGGGGGGAGCCGAAAAACAAGCGCTTAAAACTGTTTTAAGAGACTTACCAGAGCGCAGATAAGCGTTTGGGCGAATATCACAGATTTGAGCAACTTTTTGAAAAGTAAACAAATCCAAAAAGATGGTGGGGAAGAAACTGGAGAAAGAAAAGCTGTTGAAATCAAAATTAGTGGGTAGTCCTCAAACGGAAGAGACTACCGAGCTCTCAAAACTGTTGGCTGATTCCTTGCACCGTCTGCTGGAGGAGAAGACTAATATCAAGCTGCAACTGTCAACAATCAGTCAGAGTTTGGCATCACAGCAATTGCAATTGACTCAAGCCTTAAAAGCAATGGAGCAAATGGGTGAGAAGGTGAAGGAAATGGACGCCAATGCTAAAAAAGTTAACAAAAAGGTGCAAAAGTTGGAAATGAAGCAAGTCACGGAAGAGTCAAAACTTTTACAGCTGCAAATGGAGAAAGCAAATTTGGTCCTTCGGTTCCAAGGGGTCCTGGAAATTAAAGGAGAGAATCTGAAGCAACGACTAAGTGAAGCAATAGCCCCAATGACAGATTTGACAGCAGAATACCTCTACAGCAAGATGGATGTGGTCTACAGGTCCTATTCTTCATATATCAAGAAAAATAATCTGCCTGGGGAAATAGTAGTCAGATTCTCGAAGAGACATGTGAGAGATGCTATCTTGAAAGCAACTACAGGAGCACCCTTGAAAATTGGGGACAACAACATCAGGATTTTAAAAGATATTCCATTTGACATAAGACAGAAGAGAAAGAACTATAAAGAATTAATCCTTTTCTTACAAACAAATGGCATCAGTTACAGACGGCTAATTCCAGAAGGCGTCATTTTCAAACTCCACGATAAAAAAGAAAAGATTGACTCTGTTTTTAAAGCACGGGATTTTCTGCGAACACATCTCGGGGAACCAGATGAGGACAAAAAAGGAAGAAGAAGAAAGCAAATCTGATGGCGAGTTGGCTCGGGGTTGTCGGACGAGGACTCTCCCTCTGAAAAGGGGGTGGTTGCCCCCAAAAGTCCATATAAACTGAGGATTAGAAAATATAAGAATAAATAAGGGCTGAAGGACTCTGATTTGTGCCTGAAAAAATGCTGAAATAACTTTGGGATGCTCTGGTGATTTCTTTAAACAGTTAAATGGATCTTTAATCGATAAGTAATTTAGCATAACCGACTATGTTCATTGTATTACTAACTTTTTTAAAAAATAATATTGATATAAGCTGATGTATTGATCTCCTACTCTTGGGTTTTTTAGTTAGTAGTGGGTCTTTTTTCTTTCTCCTTAGATGTAGTCCCCCTTCCTATATTTTCAGTTATAGTTTGTAGTCTGCAAAAAACCCAATAAAAATTCCCCTCAGGGGGATTAAAAAACCCAAAAAAACCAAAACCGTATTGCAACATATAATAAATGAAGGAGAACTTCAAGATTCATGGAAAGAAGCTCTGATGACACTTATACACAAGCAAAATTCTGATGAAAAAGAAATTAAAAATTACAGACCAGTTTTCTTGTTTGTTTATTTAAAATCTCCGTAGGGATATTTTTTATTTTGCATATACTACAAACTACAAAGAAATATAGGGAAGGGACTACAACTAGGGATAAAGAAAAGCAAACCACACTAGACTAAAACCCCAAGAGAAGATCTTTTCACTGTTAGTAAATACGTTAGTACCATTAGTTTTATTATCACAATATACTTGTTGAGTTCTTGCTTATAACAATTCGCTTCTTGTATGTTATTTTGTTGTTATGATGTGGATTATAAAATTCACGCTTCCATTTAGCAACAAGAATGAAAAAAGTTCTCTCCCAAATGATCCATAGAGACCAAGCAAGTTTTCTTCCTAAAAGACAATTGAGAAATAACGTGGGGATGATATTGAATGTATTAGAATATTATGCACATCTTTTTTAAAAAAACAATATATTTTATTTATAAATTTTCCACAGTATATAGTATTGCAAATAATAATCCTTATATACATTTGAGTATGTTTTTTCCATATGTTATTTGTCCATTTATATACTCTCAACCATTTTTTAAGGTGTATATTGTCATCTTTTCCTTGAAGTATCAAACTCAATTTATCAATTTCTGCCATTTCTAACAACTTGAATGCTATTTCCTCTCTTGGAGGGATCCTTTCTAGTTTCCAAAACATGACTAACAAAATTCTAGCAGTCGTTAGGATATATATCAACATATAAACATCATTTTGCTCATAATGTTCCGGAATTATATTTAACAAAGCCATTTCTGGAGTTAAGACAAAGTTCATATTCATTATTTCTGATATTATCTTTTGCACCATCAACCAATAGCTATAAACTTTTCCACATCACTACCACATATGGAAGAATGGCAATAGGAAAAGAGGCAGATGGCTTCCAGGGAGGTTCCAGTGGGGGCAAAGGTTAAGCAGGACCCATCAGAGGATCAGCAGGGCTTGGGAGGCCAGACAGCTGTTCTGCCCATGCACTTGGGAGGAATGAATCTACTTCTAGACCTGGCAGCTCAGCCTTACTTGCATATAGGTAAATAGGTGCCACTGGAGCCATCTTCGCATTATGGCCCTTGTGTTACTAGCTGAGGCAGACCTTGTGATGATAAGAGCAAGGTGGCCCAGTGTGCAGATAGTCTGGTTGGCTATTCTGCCTGACCATGAAGGGCAATGTCCTGGTGTTATAAGTGGAGGCTGACCTTGCGATGATAAGACCGAGGTGGCCCAGAGTGCGGATAGTCTGGTTGGCTATTCTGCCTCACCATGAAGGGCAATGCCCTGGTGTTACAAGTGGAAAATGACCTTGCGATGATAAGACCGAGGTGGCCCAGAGTGCGGATAGTCTGGTTGGCTATTCTGCCTCACCATGAAGGGCAATGCCCTGGTGTTACAAGTGGAAAATGACCTTGCGATGATAAGACCGAGGTGGCCCAGAGTGCAGATAGTCTGGTTGGCTATTCTGCCTGACCATGAAGGGCATGGCCCTGGTGTTACAAGCGGAGGCTGATCTTGCGATGATAAGAGCAAGGTGGCTCGGTAGTGTGGATAGTCTGGATGGCTTTTCTGCCCCGCCAGGGTGGCACAACTTTGGGGACCCCCATTGTAACAACCATGCCAGGTGTAAGGCCATATGGCAAATGAGGAAGCCCATGGAGGGTGGTTTAGGGCAATTGTTGCCGCATCCCAACATATGGGTCGAGTTCCGGGACCTGTATAGGGCTGACGGGGTGCATCTATCAGACCAGGGCAATGGGTTATTTTGCAGGACTCACAGCAAGGGATTAGGTCAGCTTTGGGCTGTTAGGTGGGGGCAAAGGCCATAGCAGAGGCTTGGTCTTGGCTGTGGCAATAAACCGGAACCAGTGAGCACCTTATGGCATTTTTCCCATTACGGAACATGGGGTCATCAGGAACTGCCTTCGGATTTTGAAGGTCCAGGGTGGGGAACGGTGATCAACTCTGGGAACCTCTTAGGGTAAGGTTCCTCTCTGCAAGTTGGAAGGCTTCAGGGGTAGGTGGTCCTAGGTGGAAACCAGTTTTGCTTGGCTGTTGGTTGCGAGCCAGACCAATGGCTCAAGACCGGAACTGGGTGACCCGCCCGTGAAAAGGGCAAGGAGGCGGGTCAGGGAGTGATGCCTGCCTTGCCTGTTCTGTGCCCGCTTAGTTGGTCCCTTGCTGCGATGTTATGTTAAATAGTTAATAAAGTTGCCCTTGTTTACTTCCAAACTGTTGTCTGTCTCGTTATTCTGACTGGAGGGGCAAAATGCTGTCAATGCCCTGTCTGTTAACTGTTTTGTTCATCAGTGCATGTTTTCAACCAATAATCATCAAGTCTGCATTGCTTCTGCATCTAATTAGAACATAATTCATTTATCCCAGTATTGAGAAGCTCTCTGTAAAGATCTCCTTGTCTAGGTGGACTGAAGAATTAGGGCTACAAAGATACAGGGAATTCAGGTTCTGCTCCTCCTGGCTTGGCTTAAGTTGAAAAGGGAGGTAAAGGCTTGTATTTGGAATATGCACTGCTGAGTGTTGTGCTATATTTGGTAGATGCTCTGAGGCTTCCATTTGTTGGCACCAGTGGTATCTCCTACTGGTGGTGGCAGCTTCTTCTTCTTCCCCACCCTGCCTTTTTTGGCAAAGCAGTTAGAGATCCTCTTACTGGGTGTGCCTAACAACCCCATTCTGCCAGTGTTTGAACAGGACATAATGCAGGTAAGAAAATGTCTAGCTGCTAGAAGTAGGGAGCCAAAATAATTGAACCCACCATAGCTCTCTTAGTTATCATCTCTTTCATCTGAAAGTAGTCAGCTCTTCAGGAAATAGAATTCTGGTGTAGATGGGCTTTTGGTCTGATTCTTCTGTCATTTCTCTGCCTTTCTAACCTTCAGTTCTCTGTTGTCCAACACTGGGCAACTTGTTTAGTCCTGAGTTTCACATTCACATTGCACCGGGAGTGTTTCTTTTGACAATCCTAGTATTGCTAGAATCAATATGAAAACTAACAAAAGTAAGCACCATAACAGTGTAAATAAGATGTCAACACAAATAACAGAAATTTTCTTTAAAATAACAGCAAGCTTCTGTTTTGATATTTTTATCCAATCACAATTGCTGTTCCAGTCTCAAACTTATCTTCTCAGTCATCAGGGTTAGTAGTAGAAGAAGAAGAGATTGGATTTATACCCCGCCCTTCACTTGGAGTCTCAGAGCGGCTTACAAACTCCTTTCCCTTCCCCTCCCCACAACAGACACCCTGTGAGGTGGGTGGGGCTGAGAGAACTCTGACACAAACTGCTCTTTCAGGAACAGCTGTGCCAGAGCTTGTGACTGACCCAAGGTCACATCAGCAGGTGCAAGTGGAGGAGTGGGGAATCAAACCTGGTTCTTCCAGATTAGAGTCCGCACATTTAGCCACTACACCAAACTGGCTCTCCAGTTAGAAATGTTTGTTTCAAAAGTTGCTATACCCTGGGTTCCAACCAAAACGTTAAGCAGCATAGAAGTGCCTTGAGTATCAGGGAGGTGTGGCCCACCCCTGACATACATCCAGCAAACTGAATGTCCTCTATTTACTCTTCCTTTGTTGAATAAGGGTCCGTAAAGAGATCTAAAGTAGGGTCACCTTACCTTTTCTAACAGCATCCAGTCTTGATGATGGCTAATCCACTCCCTCTATTTGGCAGCCTGTTCTGAAAATTAATGGGACAGTGGTTGTGTTTTATGCCTAAATTAATTTGTAATTTCTTGGTGCCTTGAAAGGGTGGTGATTCACATTATGTAATATCTTGTAAAGGCAGATGATGGGCAACCCGTATGTCTTCTCACCTTTGATATTTCAAATTATAGCACTCAAGGCTTGTTCATACAAGGCTTACAAATTGCTCAAGACAGAATACGTATAGACTCTAGTACTGGTTAAGCAAGAGATACCTTAGAACACATGCAAGGCAATCTGCTTTCACGCCTCCCCAAGTGTTTGGAGTAAAATGAAACTCCCAAAGAAAGCCAGATGTATCTGATCTCTCTTTAGACAAGCCACATTCTGATAGGAGGTTTGTATTTATTATGTATTTATTTCACCCCTCCACCAAGGAGCTTAGTTTGGCATATATAGCTCTACTTTCATCCTCAGTTTTATCCTCACTGTGGTCCTGTGATTAGGATTACCAGCCTCCAGGTGGTGGCTGGAGGTCTCCTGGGATTACAACAGGTCTCCAGGCAACAGAGATCAGTTTACCTGGAGAAAATGGCCACTCTGGAAGATGGACTCTATGGCATTATACCCAACTAGAGCCCCTCCCCTCCCCAAACCCTGACCTCCGCCTCTTCCCTCTCCAAACCCTGACCTCCTTAGGCTCTAACCCCCAAATCTCCACGTATTTCGCAGTCTGGAGCTGGCAATCGTACCTGTAAGGTAGGTTTCCTGGGAGTAAGCCCCACTGAGAAGACTATAGCAGGCTTCTATGTAGACATGTATAGGATTGTTCTATCTGCTTCTTAACAGAGTGGAGTTTGTTATCGAAGGCTTTCACGGCCGGAGTTTGTATTCCGTATTCGTAGCACCTGTTGTATCTTTCTGGTGGGTCTGAATGCTGTTTGTATTCAGTATTCGTAGCATCTGTTGTATTTTTCTGATTGGTCTGAATACTGTTTGTAATAAGTATTCAGACCCACCTGAAAAATACAACAGATGCTATGATAGGCAAAAGATAGAAGAGACCCCCTCACTTCTCCAGGAGTATACCGCATACCCTGCAGTTGTGGACAGGCTTACATCAGGACCACACAGTGCAGCATCCGGACAATAAAAGAACATGAAAGACACTGCAGATTTTGCCAACCTGAAAAATCAGCAGTGGCTAAACATAGCCTAACTCAAACAGGACACAGTATCTTATTCCAAGACACTGAAATGCTGGACAACACATCCAATTACCATGTCAGATTACACAGGGAAGCCACTGAAATTCATAAACATAAACACAATTTCAACAGGAAAGGAGAGAGTTTAAAAATAAATAGGGCATGGTTTCCTGTCCTGAAAAACACACAATGCTGTACATCTTACAACAGCACTACAGATAAGATTAGAATTTTAACAGCCAATACATATGCAAAAGAACCTCCTCAGGAAAGCTCCTCCATTAGCATGTCACAGCCTGAGAAACTCCTACAAGATAATGATTCAGCCCTACCCAACCTTCCTGATTAGATATAAATTACCTGCCTACCATTTTCCTTCTCATATTGACAAAGTGAGTACTCCATCTTTCTGTGTTATACCTCTGAGGATGTCAGTTACAGCTGCTGCCACTAAACTTATATCAATAAAATGTTAATGACAAAAAAAACAGCTGCTGGTGAAACATCACTTACTACAATGCGAAGACCACGGCCATACAGCCTGGAAAATCTACAACAAATAGAGTCGAGTTTTTTTAATTATTTATTTGTTTGTTTTATTTTTGACATTTTTACCCCACCCTCCCTGTGAGTGAGCTCAGGGTGGCTTACAAAGGGCAGAGCCCATGTAAAACATAATAAAAGCAATAAAACCATTAGATAACACAGATAAAAGTAAAGTTCTCCATGAAAACATGATGGTCCCCGAATAAATCTCATGATAGTAACAGTCAGTTCTTTGGGGTGATCTTGTCCTGTAGTTGGTCCCAAGTAAGTCCGGTGGTACCAGTGCCACTTGATGTTGTAGAAGATCTTCCTGGGGCTGTCCCTAGCCCCGTTGTTATCCACACCATTGGTGGTGGTGGCCCCTATGTGAAAGCCTGGCGCAAGAGCTCCGTCTTGCAGGCCCTTTTTTAAAAATTCAATTTTATTCAATTTTATTTTATTTTATTAATTTTTTAACAAACAACATAGAAAGGAGAACAGTTACAATTAAAGGTGGGTACCAGTGCAGTACAATGTCAAAAAACATTTTAAACTGGAGTAAGTGAACAAACAAATAAAAGTGTGGAAATCAGCAAAGTTAAACATAACTAGCTACCCATCAGTGAGTTAAGAAACCAAAAAAATGGTAAGGAGGTTTAAAAAAACCTTATTTATTTATTTATTATTCAGATTTATATCCCGCCCTCCCCAACGGGCTCACGGCGGTTAACAATAAGGGCACAAAGCCATACTAAACAGTTAAACCTTAAGGCTCTGTCATATAAAAGATGCCACAACAATTAGGCGAACCAGAGTGTTCTCTAGAAATGAATCCAGGCATGGTAAAACAGATTAGAGGTAGCAGATCTCTTTCTGCCATGAATTGAAGTACTCTGGCCCAAGTGTTAACAAAGTGAGATGAAGATTTAGTGGAGGCCCTAAAAGCTTGCTGTATAATATTGGTGAGTTTAGCAAGAATAAATTGGTCCCTGATCTTGTTGTACCATGCAAGTAGGTTGGTGGAGTAGGGGACTTCCATAGTGATGTGATCGTCATCTGAGCTGCTGTGAGAAGAATCGAGGTGAATTCTTCGTGGGTATCTGTCCAAGCCATTGAATCCCAAAGATTGAGAAGCGATAGTTCAGGACGTACAGGGAGTGCTTGTGATGTGATCTCATTAATTTGCACCATGACGTCTCGCCAGAATGGTTGTATTACAGGGTAGTCCCACCAGCAGCAAAAGTAACTTCCAATGTGGCCACAGTTTTTCCAGCATAAAGGGCTATGATTAGGATTTATCCTGGTTAACCTTTCCGGGGTATAGTACCATCTGGAAACAAGTCTGAAAAATTGTAACTCCTTGACATGTTTACCCATGAATTATAAATTGATATCCCATGAGAATCATGTAGATCCATTTGTAAGTCAGCTTGCCATCGTCGTTGGTGCCCCAGGGGAGATTTGTTATCAGCAACCAGTAGACACTAATAAAGTTCAGACATCAGACCTTTAGAGGAGTCTGGATACGCTGCAATGATGTTCTGAAAATCAGATCTTGGTATGTCAAAGTTACCTAATGAGGCCAGGTATTCTATTAAATTCTTTAATTTAAGATACCGATACCAGGAAAATTGTACACCAGAGGTACATTCAAAGAAAGCCTTATCTCTTATTTTACCATGATAGATAAGATCAATCGAGCAGGAGAGACCTGCCAAAGTCCACTGCTTAAAAGCGCCAATCTCCATACCCGGTGTGAACCACATTTGATTCATGAGGGTTGTGAACAGCAAAATGTCCAGTGCTAATTGTTTCTTCCTTTGGTCCCATATTTTTAAGGCAGTCAATAAGAAAAGGTTATCTCGAGAATTTTTGGGTTGCCATGATGGTGCCATCCAGAACACTTCTAGTAGAGTGAAAGGTATAACATATGTTTGCTCCATCTGAGTCCAGATTGATTGGGAATTCGGTTGTAGCATTTGAATTACACCCACCAAAATGGACACTTGGTAGTACGTGTGGAGAAGCAGAAAGTCCAGACCTCCTAGAAAGTTAGGTTTAGTCAAAATATGACAATTAACACTGGGTTTCTTTCAAGCCCAGAGAAAGGAGAGGAGAGCTTTCTGCCACATTTGAAGATCTTTGTGAGGAATTAAGATTGGTAAAGAATGAAATAGAAACATAAATCTTGGTAAGATGAAACTTTTAATTAGGTGAAGGTGGTCTGGTAAACACAATTTGAGAGACTCCCAATCCTGTAGGTGCTGAAGAACATCTTTATACAGCCGAGTGTGATTGCAGAAGAGAAGATTCTTCAGGTCTATTGGAATTTAGATACCCAGATGTCTCCAGGTGTCTGTGATCCATCAAAAGGGGTATTCTCATTGCAGTCATTCTTGAGAGTGGGATGAGACAAGAACAGGATATATTTCAAATTTGGTAGGACTAATATGGAGACCTGAAATCTTTCCAAAGTTAGTGAGGATCTGTTGTAGTTTTGGTAAGGTGCATAATGGGTTTGATATATATAAAGTCAGGTTGTCTGCATACAGATTGACCTTATGCTCAAGGTTGTCAAGAGTATGCCTGTGAACTCCTTGTAGCGTCATAAGTCCTCTGCCAATGGTTCAATCGAGAGAGCAAATATCAAGGGTGAGTAGCCTCTGGTAGGATGGAATATGGGAATATTCTGGCCATTAATTTGCATCTTGCGAGTAGATCGCTTGTAATGCTCATAGAAAGTTTGTGCCAAAACCCATTTTCATGGGTTTTTCATGAGCCAGTTTGGTGTAGTGGTTAATTTCTTCAATACAGTTGACATATAAGGCACTTCAACTGAATCAAAAGCTTTGGCAAAGTCTAATGCTAAGATCACCGATTTAGTTTTGGAACGATGGCCATGCATAATTACATTGAGTCTGCAATGTACGTTGTCCATTATCTGTCTGTTTGGGACAGATACTGCTTCTTCAGTGGCTAATTTGTTTATGCCTTTTTTTTTGAAAAACAGTGGATTTATGATGAATTTGTGAATTTATATTTTGCCCATTTTATTTGTTACAAACGCTATATTGATGATGTATTAATGATTATGGATGAAGAGGGAGCTGCGGTGGCATTTTCAGAATGGATTAATTCAGTTCATGGCTCTATAAAATTCTCCTCTACCATACATAAAGAACAGGTACAATTTCTTGATACAACTGTTTACTCAAGAGAAGGCCAATTGGCAGTACGCCCTTATAAGAAACTAACAGATAAAAACTCTTATTTACATTACACATCCTCACATGCAGATCATATTCGTAATAATATTCCATATGGACAATTTCTAAGATTAAAAAGAAACTCTACTTTGGATATAGATTTTCAGAAGGAAGCAGGTAAACTACATTCTGATTTTTTACTGAGAGGCTATCCTAGGTTTATTGTGGATGCAGCATACCATAGAGCTAATGAGAGAAATAGATCTGATCTTGTTAAAGAAACAGACACCCGATCCATGGAAGGCATTTTGTGGGCGATTGACTACACTCACATGGCATATTCTATTAGAAGGATTGTTTTAAAACATTGGCATATCATGGGAGACATACCAGGATGCAAAATAACACCTAACATAGGCTTTCTCAAGACTACTAGTATTAAAGACCTGTTAGTACATGCGGATCTACGATCTAACGCACTAGCGGTTGATACATCTAGAGGTCACTATAGATGTTTAAGATGTGCAGCATGTCCTTTGAGTAAAGAAACAAAATATATAGATTGTCCAGAGATTAATTATAGGAAAGAATTAACAAGCTATTCTTCATGTTCCACGAAGCGGGTCATTTATTTAATAACCTGCCCTTGTGGGTTAAGGTATATTGGGGAGTCTACTCGGGCAGTAAAGACCCGTATTTTAGAACATAAGTCCAAAATTAAACACAAACATCTGGAAGCCCCCCTCGTGAACCATTTTGTTACAATGGGACATAATCATGATGATTTTAATTGTATTGTAATGGAAGTGATTCAGACAAATAGGTATTGCAGGAAAGATATTTGCCAAGTACTCTTGCGGCGTGAAGCTTATCGGATCTTTAAGCTTAATATGGTGTATCCATCAGGTTTGAATGCATCTCTGGACTTAGCTAGTTACTTATAATATCAGTTGGTTTCAGTTATTTTTAGCATAGTATATGTAGGTTTCAGTATGCCAGTTTGGGAGCATAGTCCCCTTGTAAGTTGGCAACTTCTGATAAGTAATGAGAGGATTTGCACAAAGTAGGAGATTCACCCGTTAGATATTAGGATCACATTAGCCCCTTCGGTGCACCTGGACTGGGGAAGAACTCTTACAAAGAATTGACAATTAGTGTTAAGTCATGACAGGATTCATGTAAAAACAATATATAATATCCACATGAGCTTTACTTGGTTAAGCACTACAATCTTAGCCCATGGCAGGTTCTACTAGACATTACAGCTGTTATGAATATTGGTAAGTTGTTTTAGATATGAAGTTTATGTAGTGTATTGTTAAAACCATTTTGAAAAAAGATAAGTGTATTATGTATAAAAATGTGTTAAATAAGATGTGTATTACAATAGAGTTTGTTGTATTTCATAGAAAATCTTCTTTGGTATCTTTAAAACGTCACCAGAGGAAATGAATTACTGAGAGACAGTCTTTGTAAGGTTTCATACTATTTTATTATTAATTATACTGGAATGATTTATACAATGTTAAGATTTTCAAATATGTACATTGTTGTATTTAATAAGGTCTCACATCTTTGTTCGGAAGAAGATCTACCTTCGAAACGGCAAGACATTCTGGAGATCACCATCATAATTTTCTATTTTTCTATTATTGTGTATATTATTATTATTCACGTTTCATTCTTTAAAGAAATGTATTAAGCATCACCTGTTCACAGTTTTTTCTGATTTGTGTATTGTTCTATGACTGTGCCAATCATTTGACATCATATCCTGTTTGGGATAAAGCCCATCTGATCCTGGGTGGTATAAATTGAGATGAATAATTTAAGTCTGTTGGCCAGGATGGAGGTGAAAATCTTAGCATCATGATAAAGAAGGGCAATCATACGATAAGAAACAAGATCCGTTAGGTCTTTCTTTCCCTTTGGTATTACAAAAATGGTCGACTTAGCCCAGGAGGGAGGCATTTCCCCAGTTTGCAGAACATTGTTGCAAGTAGTCAGGAGATTTTCATCCAGAGAAAAGATTTTATAAAATTCAGATGGAATGCTGTCCATAAGGACCATGTGTTCAGCGGAGAGTTGTCGTAATAGAGATTTGGAATCTAAGTAGAAAGCAATGTCCTTTGTTTCAGGCTTCTCAGAGCAGTATAGAGTGTAGTAAAATTCAGCAAAGGTGCTGTCTAGCTCTTTAAAAGAAAAACGTTGAGTGCCATCTGAGCGTTTGAGAGATCCAATGAAGGATGCTTGCTATTTGTTATGGACTCTCCAAGTGAGCATTTGAATGTTCTTAGAAGATTTGATCCAGTGACGCTGTTTCAGGAACAACAGGTTCCATTGAATTTGAGTGAGGTCCAACGCTTCAAGCACCTTTCATTCCACCAGTAGATTATGGTAGACATTTCCCTCTCCTGTACGTTTGTGTTCTTTTCCCAATGATTCTATGTGGGCCATCATTTCTGCTCTTAGTCAATCTTTTTCTTTTTGAAGGTTGGAAGTGATCACTATCATGGAGCCACGAAGTACCACTTTCATAGTATCCCAGAGGAGTGGAGTTGAGATTTTGGATAAAACATTCTCTTTAAAAAATTTTTTGATGTCCTTTTCTAGAGAATTCTGTACTGTGTCTTTAAATAAAATATTTCTGTCTGTTGACCACAACCTCTCTTGGTCAATGTTGTTGTTAGCATCTAAAAAGCATTCCAACCAGGCATGGTCTGTAAGGTGTCTGGGGCCTATAGTGGCTGAGGAGACAAATGGGAGTAATGACTGAGAAATAACTAAATAATCAATTATTGTGAAAACATTATGTCTGGCAGAGAAGTAAGTATAGTCCCTGTTGTTTGGGTATAGTATTCTCCATGCATCACAGAGTTGGTATTTAGTGAAAAGTTTGGACAGTTTAGTATTCGAGGAGCCTTATGGAGCTCATTGGGGGTAAGGCCAGGACCTATCCAATTTGCCATTAGAAATAAAGTTCAAGTCCCCCCCCCCGATGATAAGATCACCTTCTTGAAAATCTATGAGCAAAGAAAGGGCATCATCTAGGAAAATGATCTGATCCTGATTTGGAGCATATAGAGAGGCAATTGTTATTCACTTCCCATCAAGTTGACCTTTAATAAGCAAGAAGCACCCTTGTGGGTTGAGGGTTGTTGCTTAGAGGACAAAGCTGAGATTTCTGAACAACAGAACTGTCACACCTTGGGCTTTAGGGGATCCTGGAGCTTGGTATTGTAGAGGATAAAGAGCAGTTTTCAAGATTGGTTCTGTGAGAGAGCGAAGGTGGGTTTCTTGAACAAAGAGAATGTCCGGATGAATCCATTTAACGTGTTGTAACACCCTTTTCCTTTTAATTGGGTTGTTAAGGCCTCTATTATTGACAAAGCTGATTTTTAAAGTGTTCACCATTTCAAAACGATTTGAAATATTAACTACAGTGGATTACTAAAGTGTGAAAATCACACACAAAAAAGAAGAGAACAATGTACCAAGGAAATGCACCCCACAGCAAAGTGAAGCCTCAATATATTCAAGCCAAAACCCAATACTAATGGATAACACCACCAATGTTCCCTCTAAGCCGCACCGTCTTGTGAGCAAAAATTCTACTTTGTGAGCTACTGGCATTAAAGTTGTGAGCGAGTGATTGGGCTACTGCATAAATCAGTTTGCTCTGGAGTCCTCCTTCCTGAGCCAAGACAAAAATATGTGAGCTGGAGGCTAAAAAACTGTGAGCTAGCTCACACTAACTCAGCTTAGAGGGAACACTGAACACCACTATGAATTACAATATAAACTGAAACTTGGGATTATAAATGCAATAAGGTGCTAAAACTAGTTAACTTCAAGGTTCAAGTTCCTCAATCAGGACAACTAGGAGGAAATGACACCAATATAATTACCAACAGTTCTAAGAACTGTGACTAGTGAACAGATCTAAGTGATTAGGTTAGGATTAATGCAAGCTTTAGTTTCTTAGGAGTTTTAAGTCTATATTACTTTTGTTCAGTTGGTAAATAAATTAAGTGACAAATAAGGTACAAGAAGAATCAATAGCACAGGTATCACTACTGATCAGGAAATCTCTAAAAACAGCTAAAGCTGTTATGTGTAAAGATAAAAAGGTGATCAAGTAATCAAATCAATTAACCCCCCCACACAATTAATTTAGTAAAAGTTGTATATGATAAACAATAAAATATCAATTGGTTAGTTAATGCAAGAATCAGAGTCAAAAATCCCAGTGAACTAAAAAGGAAATAAAAAAGCAATGAAATATCAATTAATTAGGTAGTATGGAAATTAAAGGTAAAAACATAGGTTAAAAAAAAGGTAAAAAAGGAGCTGCGGTGGCTCAAGTGGTTAAGACGCGAAACTGCAGGCTGTGGAAGGTCAGTAGTTCAGCAGTTTCAGACCCAGGGTGCCGCATGACAAAGTGAGCTCCCGTCTCTAGTTCCAGCTCCTGCCAACCTAGCAGTTCGAAAGCAAGAAATTGCAAGTAGATAAATAGGTACCACTTCGGTGGGAAGGTAACAGCGTTCCGTGCGCCTTGTTTAGTCATGCCGGCAACATGACCACGGAAACGTCTTCAGACAGCGCTGGCTCTTCGGCTTTGAAACGGAGATGAGCACCGCAACCCTAGAGTCGGATTCGACTGGCTTTTGAGCAAGGGAACCTTTACCTTTACCTTTACTAAAAACATTTCAATTGAAATGTAAAGAACAGTGAATTAACACGTGGCAATAGCTGATCAGATTAAATACCAGTCCTGGAAAATGAAACTTCTTCCCCTTTATCCGTAAATGGAATGGAAAATAGGGGAAGCATCCAAGGACTTTTTTGAATAAAGGGCAGAAAAAATTAGTCCCCCCTCCCTCCCCCCTCTGAAAAAGTGCAATAATAGGCTACTAGAAGCATAGAAACTGATTAATAACAAACAACGGAGCTAATAGTGAAAGTCAGAAAGACTTGTGGGAAGGAACATAAAAGTCAGTATAAATTAAGGAGCAGCAGCATTATTGGTGATATTTTCTGTCAGAGGAAGATGAGTTTTGTTTTCTCAGGGGATGCTGGGAACTGTAGTTTTCTCTTTTGAGAGTGTCGTTGATTTGAATCCTCTGCGATTAGAAGCTCTTGCAACAATTCTAAACCAGAATCCTCATCCACTGCTTGATAAGAGGAGCCTCAGTAAGACAAGTGAAGTTTCCCTGTAGATAGCCATTTATACCATATGTCAGCTGCTCATAGTTTGGCTGTCACTGGCTTCAGTGCATGTCTGATACAAAGGGCTTCTTGGGGCATGTCAGGAAAAACAAGAATTTGTAAGCCCTTAAAGAAAAAATGACCCTGGCGCCTCGTAGTGTCTTGTATTGTCTTCTTAGTGGACCAGTTCACCAGACACACTAAAACATCGCGTGTGCCTTTACGGCAGGAATTAGTCAAAGACATTATACGATGAGCCTTTAAGATGGCAGGCGTGATGTCTGAGTCAAAATGTATAATTAACGATAGCCAGGCTGACATAAAGTCTATAATATTCACTGATTCCTCCATCTCTTCAGGGAGCCCCCGAAATTTAAGATTTAATTGTTTCACCTGGGTTTCCAGCGTGAGAAGGTGGTCTCTAGATTGCACTTCAAAGAGATGAAAATCTTTCACATTTCCTTGTAAGGCTGTCCCTAGTTTGAGTGCAGAATTGGCAGTTTGCGAGGACCGCCAGAGGGAGGTCTGGATGTCTTGAAGTTGTTCTTTAATAGGTTGAATTATCTGAGTCATTCGTTCTCTGATCCCTTTTTCCATCTTCTCAAAAAGTGCAGGTAAGTCTTGTTTGCCAAGTGCAGCATCTAAGAGATTAGAGAGGGAGCTCTCATCCGCCATTATTGTTTTTTCGGTGGGAATGTCTTTCGGCTCCATTCTTGTGTCTTTGAGAGCAAAGAAGGCTGGCTACTCCACTCCAATAGCTGTCTTGCTCTATAATGGCCAAGAAACTGAAGAAAGAAACATATACTTCCAAATTTCTTGAGAGAAATTGTAGATCCTGAGGAATACAAAGATTCAGTGTTCATATGTATACATGAATTTCCCTAACTTTTGGTCCCTTGTGCAGATTTTCTGCAAAAGACTGTTACTAGTCTTTTCTTTTTCTAGCCTCTGAACATTTTTGGTTTTTGCTGATGGGCAGGCCAATACTGGAAAAATGCAGTTGACTTTTCTAGATAAATCAGTCCTCAGGAACGCTCCACACCGCCTCTCTACTCCCTCAGAATTCTTTCACATAATTGAGTCCGATGTGATAGCTCTCATTTATACGCTGATGTTCACCTGGGCTGCAACAGAGACAGTGCTATGAAAGCTATCTGCTGCCTCCTGCCAAATACTGAACTGAGCCCTGGGTTAATTTTCTGCATGCTGGCACAACTGCTTAAAAAGCTGTCATTGCCATGGTGTGTGTAAAACTGCTCCATCACACAGTGGCCAGAATACCTGATTTGGTTTAAAATCATTCTTGGAATGAGTCCAGAGACTATAGTTGCTCTTAATACAGGACTAGCTAGAGACACTGTTCTGCCAGGAACTGAGTAGGAGAACACAAAATAGTTGAAAATATCTCTACTATGAAAATGTAATTTAACAAAGAATTTGGTATCTCTTGTTGAATCTGAGAGACAGTTTGGTGTAGTGGTTAAATGTGCAGACTCTAATCTGGGATAATCAGGTTTGATCCCCCTCTCCACCACTTGCAGCTGCTGGATGACCTTGGGCAAGCCATAGTTCTGTCAGAGCTGTTCTCTCAAGAACAGTTCTGGAAAGAGCTCTCCCAGCCCCACCTACCTCACAGGGTGTCTGTTGTGGGGAGGGGGAGGGAAAGGAGTTTGTACACCGCTCTGAGACTCTGAGTGAAGGGTGGGGCATAAATCTAATCTCTTCTCTTCTTTGCTTTTGTTTTAGAAAAAGACTTTCTCATGGCTTCTGAATTAGAATATTCTATACACAGTATTTTTGGGATACAGAATTTCCAGCCCTTATTTAAGATTCAAATCAGTTTTCAGGATGCCAGCTGCTTGGATCTCTTCATCCCCATGGCTGCCTTGTTTCTCCATCTGCAAGCCCTATTATAGGTCAGTGACACCATAATCTCCAAATTAGGTTGCTATGGTACATTCTGCCCATTAAAGCTACATTTTGTGGAGGAAGACTGGGAAGTTTCAGCTAGCATACAATACAGTTTTTGTATAATTAATAAGTGGTAGGAAGTTCTAATAATAATACACTGAGTGAATGGCCACAGGTCACACTGCTCAGATTTCCTGGAGAATTTAAAAATAAATAGGGCATGCATGTCCATACGTTCTGTGTTTAATGGACAGGAGCAGAATGCTTGCTTATAAAGTAGCTACACTTTTGGGATGTACCTTTTCCAAAAACTCCTCATCGCTCTTGAGCTGACATACAGGCTCCTGGACTCTGTATTTAGATATATTGATAAAGAAACTGGGCTATCCCACACCATTTTTGGTATATTCTCTTATAGTGTTAAACCTGTTCAGTTACTGTAGTTCTATCTATGCCTATGAAGTTCAGACTGGAGTAAATCTCCACAGAATTGCACTGGTAATGTTTGTAAAGAAGTGCTGGGACTTTGAAAAGGAACATGCCACACAGTCTTATTTTGACATATTTATTGCTTTACAACTGTATAACCTTAGCTTGTTATTTAGTTTGTCTTTGCATACCTTAAAACATCTTCCTCATGTTACATGTTAATTTGCTGTTCAGCCTCTGTCTGTAAGTTTGAACTCTGCCTTCCTTTCCAATGTGTTTGGAAAAGTGTGCATGCACATGAAAGCTCATACCTTGAATAAACCTTTATTAGTCTTAAAGATGCCACTATATTCTAAATCTGTTCTACTGCTTTAGACCATCATGGCTGACTATCTGGATCTATGCCATATACTTGTAAGTTTAGAGGGACGAAAGGGGGGGGGACTCATTATAACCAGAAGCAAATTATTTTGTGACTAACCTAAAAATGTACTTTGTTTAACTAGACGTTCACATAAAAAGAAAAGGGATCTTCTCTGACTCCTGTGACACAACCTGGTCTGGCTCTCATTAAAGATCAGTTACCGAACGTTTCCACTGCAGTGCAAGGGTTTAATTTTAGTTTCGGCTCACTTCATTCTGATCCTTCTGGGGGATATGCTACCCCCAAAGTTGCTTTGTGTTCTTCTGCACTGAAGAATGGAATGATTGAGGGGGAATATGAGGGAGGCATGTGTGTATTTTCTGTTAATTAAGCAAGGTTTAAAGTGTGGTCGTGAAGCAGCACAACACAGCTATAATCAATAACTCCAGCAGCAAGGTTACAAGAGATTTGCAGCACTCCTCTTGGGTTTCACTGACATTTTTGAAAGTCAATGGGCAGTCCCTTCCCCTGCAGATGTTTTTGCTTGGTCACAGCTGGTTGGAATTCTTGAAGTTTAAACCAAAAGGCTTTATTTTGGGGTTTGTAAACTTCCTGAAATGAAGCTGGCATAGGGCTAGATCATATGACTGTCTTCTAAATCTTCCTTCAAAGGAGAAAGGCTTACTCTGATGGAGAAAAGTCTTCCTTTGTTATAGGGAAGGAGGCTTAGGATCCAATCCAAAGGCTGCTATCTTACGAATACTTCCCTGGGAGTTTTGAGTACAGCTGATTAGGATTGCTCCTGTTTTAATTAACTCTTGCTTAATTGTTTTTCCTGATTCAATAAAATGATGTTCAGGGAGCTGACTGTGAAGAATGCAAGAGGAAATTCTTGATAAATTGTCTGTCTTCCTATTTTATTTCAAATTATATCTCCACCTCTCCTTCCCTAGGCACTTTTCCAAAGTGGCTGGATTCTAGGCCAGTTGGAATCGCACTGTCAGCCTACATAAATCACACGAGGAATGAAATGGCTCCAGATGCAAGTATTCAACATGCTTTCATCATCAACTTTTCAAAGTCTAAAAAACAAAACATAACCATGCAGGAACCACATGGTGAGGGAGACAAACTTTTTTTTTAACATGAATAAATAAAAAACCACCCTCACAGACTCAAGCAGCCTCCTCCCATTCTTGGCTGGAAATTGAAACCCTTGTGTTTTAGCTGAACATCGACTTGAATCACACCAGTGCTTAGCCCAGGGATTGAATGAAGTTTAATTTAGTGATCCTTTATGACCTTTGCAATTTTATTCCTTCAGCTCATAATCTAAATGTTGTGAATTGTTTGTCCCAAGTAAGTGTTTGGAAAATGTTGAAATCTGGGTCTGGGATAGTTACGTTTAATTTTTAGAAATCTGAATACTTGTGAATCATTTGAGCTGCTTTCAAGGTGGGACTCTCGGTTAGGGTTACCATCCTCATTGTGGGGTCTGGGGTTCTCCTGGAATTCCAGCTGATCTCCATTCTACAAAGATCAATTCGCCTGGAGACTCCCACAATGCATCATGACTCAAGGTCTGCCTCTTTCCCACTGTTTGGCTACCTGAGTACCAGTCAGGGGGCAAGCACCTAACTCTGAACAATTCCCCTTGGTTACTATTAGTATGATAAACCACATATTTGGGATGAATGGAACTGAACTGGAAAGATGAGGTGAGGGGATGAATAACAAGCTTCACTGATACAATAGCCAATAGGCCCTGGCAATCAACCAGTCAAACATAGGGGAGAAGTGGCTGGATGGAATGATGGGTGAGCAACATTAAAAGCAGCTTCAGGCATATTCTAATTAGGTAGTTTGTTAACGTGAGTCCATGTTTCACTCTCTGCTATTGGCTATATATTACCTCACAGAGGCCTCACAATTGATTATGTCTTACCTCACAGAGGCCAAATCTAGACTGCATAGCTTAATCCTTTGTTGTTCTCCTGGGCTATGGCGCCATTTCAACATTCATGAGTCCTGATCTATATGGGTGGGTGCAAGGCTGAGTTCTGTGTTTCTTCTAACTGCATGATTAGGCAGTTGCAACAGAAAGGCAAAGGTTCTATGTTTCAGTCTTGCCTGCTCTTCCGCCACCATTTTGCCTCTGGGTGATTGTTGCTGGTTGGGCAGGTAAAGAAGGAGTTGTGCCTTGAGTGTCCAGTATTCATCTTAGCAGGAACAGAACACTAAGAAGTGTAGGTCAGGGTACCACATTGTCAGGTGTCAGGGTATCTAAAGAGGGTATGCTAATACATCTCAGTGAGATGCATTTAGACTTTGGAAACCTACACTAAATCCCAGAGAGCATCTCATTCATGCCTCATGCAAAGCACTGTCTCTCAGCCCCATTTTCTACATCAGTATATGATAATTATTTATAAATATCTTTCCCTCCTAAGTGCCCTTCATTTTCATTATTACTGTAATTCTTACAGCAACTGTACAATTGCTGTTGTCAAGTTGCAACTGACTTATGGCAACTCCATAGGATTTTCAAGGCAAGAGACGTTCAGAGGTGGTTTGCCATTCCTTGGTGGTCTCCCATCCAAATACTGACCAGGGCCGACCCTGGTCCGAGATTTGTCAAGATCTGATGATTGGGCTAGCCTGGGCCCATACAAAGCAGACAAGTAGTATTTCACCCTATTACTGGTACGAGGAGGGGCAGTATCTTGCCTAAAGCTACCAAGTTCCTAACTGAGCTGATATCTGGCTTGGGAATTCTCTGGTTCACAGGGTCAAGCTTTCATCACCAGCCATTGTTAATAACCTGTCTGACCTAGGCCTCTGACTCTGAGAAGCAGCATTTGGGGGAGCATTCTGCTCATGGAAATCACTTTCATCAGCAGAAATTGTGGTTGGATCCAACCCATACATATAAACCACAACACAAGCTGAGTGAGGACTTCCTAGATGCGACCAGGTCTTTGGTACTCTCAGTAAAATAAATACCATAATGCACTATGGTCAAAGTCAGACAAATAACTTGTGCATTTGGGTTCAACTTCAGTTATTGCTATTCAGCTCTATGAATATTGACAATTAAAGACCATGTATGTCTGATATGCAAGGAGGGCGGGATAAAAATTGAATCCTGATATGCAAGGAGGGCGGCATAAAAATCGAATAAATAAATAAATGCAACTCGTTGGCTCTGGATTGTGCTTATATTGCAGCAAAATGAATACTGCCATTTGACACAGTCTGGGAAGTCGAGGAATGCAGAGAATTTGGTGACTTGACACAGGATTTATTATACCACCCCTGTTGTTTTGCCAACCCATGTAATGTAGTCTAAGAAGTTTTACTTGTATGTGGTACAGCTATTTTATCATCTGAAGCTAATTTATAAGAAAATAACAATGCTGACAGGAGCCTGTATAAACGTTTTGTGTGTGTCACTGTACAAGATATGAAAGTGTTTATATTCATCATGTTTATTGACCTGGAAGTGGGATGGAAATGAGCCAGATGTTCAGGGCATAAGGAGCTTTTGTGCAAGTTGTCCATGATCAGGATGCTATATTTGGTTCAAATGCTTAGTCAGGAGTTCCTTGCCACAGATACGATTCATCTGCTAAAGTTCAATACATTCTTGTGAATCTTGGGGTCACGAACTGGTGCATAAACTGAAAGGGATTTTGTTTCAAGAGACCCTGAAAATGAGGCAGTGCAGGAAAGGGGAACAGAAAGATATTAAACAACCATTGGAGCAATAACACACAGAGATTTCTTGTGTTTCTAAACAATCACCAGATACAATCATGCAAAAGTGGCATCAAAGTCAGACTGTTGGCCCAGGTAGCCCTGTGTATTGTATAACTGGATTAACACTGCCTTTCCAATCTTTCAAGCAGTCCCCCCAGCCCAGCCTTGTTAACTGAGATGCTGCTAGCGAGAACTAAATCTGGAACTTTCTGCATTGGTGTTCTGCTACTGAGAAAGAGTTGCATAATGTAGTGTTCCAGCCTGTGGGCCAGGATCCTTTGGTAAGTAGTCACAAATTCTTGTAGAGCAGCTACAGAACTGCCACTAGTGTGCATGCATAGACAGCAAGGGCATCATGCCTCCTGCTTTTCTCTTTACATGCACACTGAGAGGAGCAGCAGAAGAATGAGGCCACCTAATGGTGGAGAGAAGACCTCCCTTGCCTTGTTCTTCACTATGGTATACCTTTTGGGTCTTATCTATATAATACAAAGCAAAATAATCTCCCACTGCATGTCAGGTGTGAATTCCATGTGTTCTTCCTCAATGAACACTGGGCCTTTGTAATGTGTAGATAAGCCCTTGGTGTTTGGCTTGTTTCCTGTCTCTGTTTCCCTTGTCCACAATCCTAGCCTTGGTACTAGCAAAGTTGTACCTCTGGCTCCCTTCTTTCTAGGACATGACTGATGTTTGGGAAGGACTGTGGCTCAGTGAAAGAGAATCTGCTTGGCAAAGAGAAGGCCCTAGGTTCAGTCCCCAGCATGTTCAGTCGAAAGGATGAAGCAGGAGGTAATGTGAAAGACCTCAGCCTGAGACCCTGGAGACCTGCTGCTGGTCTGAGTAGACAATAGTGACCTAAATGGACTGATGGTCTGATTCAGTATAAGGCAGCTTCATGTGTTCGTATGTGTTCATGTGATGTGACATTACTTCCTATGACTTTTCTAAGTGGGTCTGTGGGTCCCATGCAGGGTATGACCCAGGTCCGGATAGACTGAAGCTCATGGCATAATGTATGGACTTCATCATCAATTTATTCAGCTTATATGACTAGAGGTCTTAAGCATAGTAAAAATCAGAAATACAAATATACAGTCACTGAATAGTAACACATGAAAATACAAAATTGTAAAACTCAAAGGTAGATAGAAGATAATCAAACTTTACAAAATTGATAATAAAACCTTACTAGTTAAAATTTACCATTAAGAACTAAGGAATACGAATCAAAAGTCTTATAGATTCTAAATTGCACATAACAACATGAGGTCTCTCCTTAGTAACTAATTTAGAACTGATTATTAACGTTTCAGTGAGAATATGATTGCCAAATATTTTGCTACTGAGACAGTTATTTCTGGTTCAGCATCCACCAGCAAATAAATAATCACCCATGGCTCCAATGGCAGATGGTATTTAAATAGGATAGGATATATCCAATAAGACCTAAAAGCTGTCCATTGAGAGCAAAACAGTAGCAAGTGCGTCAAGCACAAAGCCTATCTGAATAAGGAATTTGTGCAAATCGCCTCTTTAGTTCCAACAATTGAAAAGCATTTAATTTTACAAGGGCAAAAGCAAACTTCTGAGTAGGAGTTGTGAGGTAGCTTAAATATGCAGGAATATTCAGTGGAGGGAGAATCCCTAGGGCAAGAGGAGAACAAACATGCCTAGCTCGAGCAGCTGTACTATATCCATATTGGATGCCTTTATCAGTCTTCAGGCCTCTTGTTCAGTTATCTCATTTAACATCAAGGAGAGGGAGACCAAGCAATTTCAGCTTCTTATCTATCACCCTTGACCAAGCATTTCTATAGGTATCCTGATTCAGCAGGTATAAAAGGCCTCCAGATTATGAGATGGGGGGGAAACTTCAGTCTTCATTTAAAAGTGGCCAGCCAAGCTCTGAATTCAAGAGAGCATTACATAAGCTCCAACCTAGAATCATAGAGTTGGAAGTGACCTCCAGGGTCATCTAGTTCAACCACCTGCACAATGCAGGAAATTTGCAAATACCTCCCCCCACACACACCCAGTGATCCTTGCTCCATGCCCAGAAGCTGGCAAAAACCCCTCCCCATATAAGAACGGGGGGGATTACTTTATCATTAAAAATTCTAATAGCCATTGATATGTATTGACCACCCATAGAGTAATAGAACCTTTGGAGTCTGGTCTAGCTGTCTGGAGTTCGGTTTAGCTGTTTCTCTGTCCAATTTAAGGTGTGATTTCCAGGATAATTTTTGACTAAAAGTGACTCCTAAATATTTAAATTGGGCCATTAGTTCAATTTTACTGCCCTTAATTTTCCATATATTCCAGGTGTTTTTGTCAGACTCCTGGTCAAGAGACTCCCAACAATACTCTCTTTGGCAGTGCTTTGTTTTCTGAGATATCAGCACGATCCAGGCTAGACAAAGTACCATGTCAGAACTGAGGTCCTGGCAGTAAAGTCCAAAGATATAGACAGTTCAAACTGGGCCCCCTCTAACATAACCAGTCACATGTCGCAGCCATCCCACCTAGCTCTTGAATTCACTTCCCCCCCCCCCCGCTTGGGAATATATGATCCCGTTATCTACAATAGCAAGCTGGCACAGCTTAATTCTCAAGGACATTCCTCTAGGAGGAAGGTATCTTAAGGAAGACTTACAACACCCAGGATAGAGTGATTCACACACTCAGCCATTCACCCCCTCGTAGGAATTTCCCTCCCCCCTATAACTATGGCAAACTAAGAAGAGTTTGACATTCTGCCTCCCCAAAGCCTGTTCATTCTCCTGGCTTGAGGGGCAGCTGCTTATGAAAAGTGCACATCAATCTTCTAGCCTTCACATGTTTAGCCTCCACTCATTCATTATGGCTCGGATCAAAGTCCTTCCATTTAATAAGATAGTACAATCGGCCTCATTTGATTTTAGAGTCTAAAATGTCCTCCACTTCTTGGTGGAGCTCTCCATCCATGATCAGGGAAGGAGGAACTGCAGGACGAGGTTTCCACATCGATGGTCCAGGATCCTTCTTCAGTAGACCCAAATGGAAAACAGGGTGAACATGATGTAAGCTTTTGGGAATTCAACCTCAATAAGGTGCACCACCTTGAACGGTCCCACATATTTCCATCCCAGTTTTTCCCCAGGTTGCAGCCCCTTGAGATTTTTTGTGGAAATATACACTGAGTCCGATTTTGGTCCGATTCCAAGGCAAACCATTCAAAATCACAGTAATCCAAGTCTATGCCCCAACCACTGATGCAGAAGAGGCTGAAGTGGACTGGTTCTATGAAGACCTACAACACCTCATAGAACTAACACCAAAAAATGATGTCCTCATCATCATAGGGGACTGGAATGCTAACGTAGGAAGTCAAAAGGTAACTGGAATAACAGACAAGTTTGGACTTAAAGAATAAAATGAAGCAGGGCAAAGGTTAACAGAGTTTTGTCAAGAGAACACACTGGTCACGGCAAACACCCCTTTCCAACAATCTAAGAGGTGACTCTACACATAGACATCACCAGATGGGCAACACCGAAATCAGATTGACTATATAATTTGCTGTCAAAGATGGAGAAGCTCTATGCAGTCAGTAAAAACAAGACCTGGAGCTGACTTTGGCTCAGATCATGAGCTACTCATTGCAAAATTCAGACTTAAACTGAAGAAAATTGGGAAAACCACTAGGCCATTCAGGTTTGACCTAGATCGCATCACTGATGAATATACAGTAGAGGTGAAGAATAGATTCAAAGGTCTAGATTTGATAGAGTGCCTGAAGAACTATGGACGGAGGTTCGTGACATTGTACAGGAGACAGCAATCACCACTATCCCAAAGAAAAAGAAATGCAAGAAAGCAAAGTGGCTGTCTGATGAGGCTTTACAAATAGCAGAGGAAAGAAGGAAAGCGAAAGGCAAAGGCGAAAAGGAAAGATTTACCCAACTGAATGCAGATTTCCAGAGAACAGCAAGGAGAGATAAGGAGGCCTTCCAGAATGAACAGTGCAAAGTAATAGAGGAAAACAATAGAATGGGAAGGACTAGAGATCTCTTCAAGAAAATTGGAGAAATCTAGGGAGCGTTCCATGCAAAGCTGGCCATGATAAAGGACAAAACAGAAGCAGACGATACTAGGAAAAGATGGCAAGAATACACAGAAGAACTATACAAGAAAGACCTCGATGTCCTTGACAACCACGACGGTATAATCACTGAACTCGAGCCAGACATCCTGGAATGTGAAGTTAAATGGGCCTTAATAATATGCAAAATGCTTACCCAGTAGCAACACCAATGTCTACAGGTTATGTTAAGGAACCAGAAGGTGGATGTTTTGATAACAAAACCTTATATCAGTCATTGATGGGATCATTGATTTATTTGACTACTTGGTCTCACCCTGATATTTCTTATGCTGTGCATTTGCTGTGTCAAAGGAATGCAAACCCAACTATGCGAGATTGGAATGCAGCTAAAAGAATACTGTGGTATTTAAAGGGCACTTTACAATGTAAACTTGTGTTGAGATGTGATGACACACAACAAGTAATAGCCTTTACTGATTTGAGTTGGCGTTACTGTGACAGTGGAAAAAGCATAACAGGTTATGCAATAAATGTATGTGGATCACTGGTTATCTGGAAATCTGTAAAACAGCAGTACGTGGCTACTAGCAGTTGTGAAGCTGAATTTGCAGCTATAAATGATTGTACTATACAACTTGAATGGCTTCAACAATCATTAACTGATTTTGATGTTTTGTATGACAAACCAATGTTAATTAAATGTGACAATACAGCTGCAGAACAGTTAGCTGATTCACAAGGAATCAGGCCTAGGAGCAGGCACATCAACATTCAATATCAAAATGTAAGGGATACAGTGCAAAGAGGTTTAGTTACATTGCAGCACTGTTCTTCCCAAGAAAACGTAGCTGATATGTTCACCAAAGCACTATACAAAGACAAAGTTCAGGGGGAGTCTGAATATGATCATAGATACTGAACCTTAGGGGGAGTGTCGGTGTCTAAGCTTTAGCACAATGATCATTAGAATCTGACAGCTGACAGCTGCACTGAACTGGATTCAGCCGGTTTGGACTAGGCAGAGGCAAGCCAAGTCACCATGAGTCAGCACTGATCTGATTGGCTGACCAATGTATATATGTAGTTGTGTATTACTGTATGTTCTCTCTTGGATGGTGGATGGCATCTGGCGGAGCAGTTTGTTGGCCACTGTACTGTCTCAGTGTGGATAGTAACCACTGTACTGTCTCAGTGTGGTTGACTATTGGAAAGCCTCTGGTGAGTGGAATGACTGCTGGTGAGTGCAAGTGAGACTTAGGTGCTGGTTCAACTTCTTCAAATGCACTGCGCAACACAAATTTCCTTTGGGGATTTTGAACTTAGACTTGCAAGACCACTGAGGAAGAGTATAGTTTTTTTTAATCCCCTGAAAACAGGGTAGCTTTATTTATTTTGTTTACACCTACACAACTACAGAAAATAGAAAAGGGGGGGGGAGAAAAACAAAAAACCCCAGGGTACAAGACAGCAAATAAAGCAACCCATACTATAACTAAAAGCCCAAGAAAGGAAGGTCTTTAACAGTTAGTGTCCAGTTAGTCATAAAAATAATAACTTTTCGTTTAAGTCAATGAATTCATGAGTTAGTGAGTCCGTGTTAGTAATTGTCTATCTTCTTCTTCTTCTTTTTTTAGTGAGCACAAAGTCTCTTTCATCTTCTTCTTCAGTTGCGGGTCTTTAACTTCTAAAGAGTTACTTAGGTCCCCTTAGCTGCAAATCATATGCATCTCTGGCTGTGCCACCTTCTGCTCCTCCTGGGTCTCCGTCCATCTCTTCCAGAGTGTCTGCTTGGCCCCCTCCGTCTGGCTGTTCTTCCCTTTTCGATCCATGAAACTGCTTCAACCATTCTTCCGCTTTAAAAACCGAGTCAATTTTCTCCCTTTTGTCTTTATATTTAAACACCACACCCTCGGGGAAATTCCAGGAATACGAAATTTGGTTGATCTGGAGGGTTGAAACAAGTTCCTTGTAGGCTTTTTTTCCCTGTCGAATCTCAAATGGGGTGTCCTTTAGGACCCTGATAGTTGTTGCTCCCAGCTGCAGGGGGTTGACTGCTGTCGCTCTGAGAATATCATCTCTCACCTGCCTTCGGAGAAACTTGACAACAATCTCGCCCAGTAGATTATTTTGCTTAATATACTTAGAGTAGAATCGATAAACCACCTCGATCTCTGCTTCCGCTTCTACCGATGAGCTGCCGAGCGCCGAAGCGATTAGCTCTGCTATCACTTTCTTCAAGTTTTCTCCTGCCGTTTCAGCCACCCCCTGAAATCTGAGAACCTTGTTAGCTTTTTCCATTTGTAGATTTAACAATCTCCTTTCTTGAAGATCTTGTCTTTGTTCCAACAGGCCAACCTTCTTTTTCACCTTTTTGGTATCGTGCATCGTCTCTTTAAGTTTTTCATCTGTTTGGATTTGTAGTTACGCTCATTCGCTGACCTTCTTGCTTGTCCCGGCTGGCATCAGCTATGCTCGGTAAAGACCGAGCCTCACAGGGGGTGGACCGATTGGGGCAAAAAGGAGCGCCTCAATTCTCCGGCTTCCGCCATCGAAGAGGTCGCCCCCCCAGCGCCCCCGGCTCGGAGCCTTTAACTAAGGCTCACCTGGGGGTGCCACTTGAGGTGGCACTCCTCCAACACCCCTGGAGCGCGGATTGCCTCCCCAGCTTCAGGGGAGAGCATCCGCCATCGCTGAGCCGCAGACCAGAAGTCAAGAGTATAGTTTTGTAGACAAACACATAGCCCTCAGTCTGTGTCATGGTGCCTTCTCATGTTCTTGATCAGCACATGAAGCAATTTATGTACAAAAGGTCACAATTCCCAGCCATTTAATATTTTCCCCTGGGTCCTAGGCTCAGAACTCTGAGCATGAGATTTCTGTAATGAATGTCAATAAATCAAAAGTAGGTTTGCAACTTACAAATACCCACTTGAACAGCATACTCAAGATTGCTACAGCACAGAAATTTTGATGCAATAATTCAGAGCAAGAAGTGTCAGTTATCAGAGACTGTTAAATAAACAAAATATTGCAAAGTTGCTAACGTTTCAAGCAGGGCTATTTTTGGGCAGGAACGCACAGGAACGGAGTTCCGGCTGACTTCAGAGTTGGCCACAGCCACTACAGCCTAAACCTCTGCGTGCGTGGCTACAGAGGGAAGGCCTGGAGAGTGACCCCCCCCCGGTGACTCTGAGGCAGGCAAGCCAGGGGGCTGTCCAAAGGCTGGCTTACCCGGCCTGTCCAAAGGTTGGCTTACCCGGGCTCCCTGCAGCTGTGGGGCGCCCGAGAAAGCAAAGGGAAGTCAGTTTAGACTGCCTCCCCCTCCAAGGGCTGGCTTGCCCAGGTGCCCCACAGCCACAGGGCACCCAGGCAAGCCAAGGGAAGGCATGGGGGTGTGGCCTAATATGCCAATGAGCTGCGCTGTCAGAGGTGTGGCCTAATATGTTAATGAGTGCCTGCTGTTAGGTGTGGCCTGTTATGCTAATGAGTTCCTGCTGGGCTTTTTCTACAAAAAAAGCCCTGGTTTCAAGCATATTTTTATTCTGAGTAAAAAAATCTTTGTGTTTGTGTCCTTTATAAAGTTTATATCTCCACTACCTGGCATTGCATTTTATGACACATTGCCCAGCCCAAAAAAGTCCAATTTATGTCAAATCTGGCCCTCATAACAAATGAGTTCATCACCCCTGTTTTAGTCCATGATAGAAGCTTCGTATATGTGTGTAAGTGCTACTAAACAATATTTCAGTGCTGGGACAACAGTGCATATGAAGTATAGATTTTGCATTTTGAACTGATTGAACCATGAATCCATCTAATCCAAAACCAGAAGGCTTCAACAAATGCATAAATCATATGAAAAAGTGCTGCTTGACCATTTCCTGAAAGTTCAGAGGGTTTTACATAGCTTTTGGTGAAGTTAAGGCTGCTGATATGAACTATCCTAGTAAAAGGTAAAGGTAAAGGTTTCCCTTGCTCGAAATCCAGTCAAATGCAACTCTAGGGATGCGGTGCTCATCTCTGTTTCCAAGCCGAAGAACCAGCTCTGTCCAAAGACATTTCCATGGTCATGTGGCCGGCATGACTAAATGCCAAGGCGCACAGAGCGCTGTTACCTTCCCACCAAAGTGGTACCTTTTTATCTACTTGCAATTTCTTGCTTTCAAACTGCTAGGTTGGCAGGAGCTGGGACCAGAGACTAGAGCTCACTCTGTCATGCGGCACTCAGGTCTTGAAGTGCCGAACTACTGACCTTCAGGTCTGCAGTTCAGCGTCTTAACCACTTGAGCCACCACAGCTAACTAAAAATCTGTATTAGTATTTTGTAGTACTATACTGAGGCAGGGTGCAGACTTCCTGTCTCAATAAGAGTTTATGCTAACTCAAGTTTTGGGCTTATTCTCAAAATATATTTTGGTTTGGCATCAGGCCAGATACCTCTTTGACTGATCCAGGGTTAGAGTTGCCAGACAGGGTCCAATTGGTTCAGGCTAACAAATGTAAGAAGAGCCTTTAAAGTCTGTGCTGACAAGGCGATAAATTAAGAAAGCAGTGTGGGCTATTGAGGCTTGTGTCAGAGATGAACAGGGGATGTATAAATCATCCTTCTCTTTGTCTTTCTTGTCCAAGGACTTTCTTGAACACAGATGATAATTTGCCAGACAGTCCTCTAACCTTTCATCCCTTCATGGCTTCACCACAGGGCTGAAGTTAATACAGGGCATCCTACTGACTTAATAGGCCTCCTCCTGAGTTTTTGCACCAGTCAACAAAGACAGTTTCTTGCATGGGAACGGACTTAAACATAATTGACTCTCTTGCTGTCCCTGTCATCTTAGCAGGAGATTTGATCCAAAACATGTGACCTGGAAGAATAAAAGCAGCATTACTAAAGGATTTCAGTGACATTTCTTTTTAAAGTTCTACCTTGTCCATCGTGTGAATAAACAAAGTTAGAGTTCAGTGGCACCTTTAAGACCAACAAAGTTTTATTCAAGGTATGAGCTTTTGTGTGCATGTACACTTCTTTCAGCACACAAAAGCTCATATCATGAGTAAAACTGTGTTGGTCTTAAAGATGCTGCCTAACTTTGTTTTACTACTTCAGACCAACACAGCTGCCCACCTGGATCTATTATGTGGATAAGATTGTTTTATCTGCCATTTGTTCATGTGACTAGCAAGACAGGCACCCACATGTGGAGTTATGAGAAGGTGCCAAAGTTTGGGAGTAGGTGGTCATGGAATACATCCAGAAAAACTGGTGCACATTCAAAAGAAATATAAAAGCCATAAATGCATAAGCGTAAGCAGCCTGTTGTGTCTGACACAAAGTTCCCTGCAATGCACCCAGTAAATATAGATCACTTAGAATATACTTGCTAGCAGTGAATACAGTTAGCCAATAAAGCTTACATTTGCAAACACAGATACGCATTCCTGGCTGCCAGTGAAGGTCTTCTCAGGGTTTATCCAAGGGACAATGGAACTCCCACAGTGCAAAACTCTGCCACGTATGTGGCTTGGATTTTTCTGTGCTCAAGTGCTGGCCTCTAAGATTTGATTGCTAGATATTAAAAACACCCTATTGTTTGATGTTTCATGATCATTGTGTCTTGTGCCATATATGTATTACATTTCAGTTTTCTATCTAATGTTGAACTGTCTTAAACTTTTGGGGATGTATTTGTCCCCATTTTGAGTGGAATATGTCCTTGTGTCCCCTTTTCAGATTTTTCTGGTAACCTTTGGCCTTGTTTTGAATTCCAGCTTTCTGGCTGATAATGGAAGAACTTTTTACCTTCCTGGGTTCTCTGGAAGTATCCTAACGATTTTGATACCCTTGTAAGGTAAAGAGAATTTACATAAATGAGTTACATTTCAGAAAGTTGGAAATGTTGCTTATAGGCTTGAGATCAAGCACATAAACAATTGTTTCCCTTTCTCATACTAGAATTCAGGGGTGAGATTACAAAATGGATTGACAGTAGATCCAAGACAGACAAAAGGACGTATTACTTCACACAATGTTTATCTGGCTTGTAGAATTTACTGCTATGAACTTTGTTGACAGTCACTGTCTGAAATGGACTTGAAAGAAGGTTGTACAGATTTATGGAGCGTAGCCATGCTAGCTGAATGGGTGTTCTGGGTTTCAGAGGCACAGTGCCTCTGATTGTCAGATGCTAGCGAGCAGTCAGGAGATGAGAGCAATTGTCTGCAGACGCTGCTTGTGGGCTTTCCTGTCACCGGGGCATGCATGATGTTGGAAACAGGTTGTTGGACTAGAGGGACCATTGGTCTGATCCCACAAGGCTATATTTATGTTCTTCAGTTCTCAAAGCAAATTACAAAATGGAAGAATGAACTGTGACTAACAACACTACTCAACAGTCTCAGGTGTAACATCTAACTGTTAAATGGTCAGGATCAGGGAAACCTTGCTCTCCTGGCTCCTTTGGAAGATAACAGCATCCAAAAGAGCCATCATCATTTTCCTTAGGAGCCTCAGATGGTATAGCTGACAGTAAAACAGAAATCCAAACAAAGTTCCTGAACTCATTTCATAGAATGCACGTGGTTCTCATTTAACTAAAAAAACTTGTCTGACTTTTTAAAAATTAATTTGAAAAAAATATTGTTTTAATTCCACATCAGGAAAACAGGAAGGGCATGAGTATTGTTTTAAGAAAATATAATTATTGTCAATTATCATTATAATTCCAAGAAGTTGTCCTGGAAATATTGGAACAATACTAATATTTTATTAAAATTAGCAGTGGCTACCTGAATCTCCCATGTGTCAAACTCAGACTCTTGTTTGCCATGTCTTAAGGGGTTTTGAGGCCTGCAAAGGGAGGAAAATTCCTGAGAGGGGGTATAAGTGTGAGAGTGTGAGAATGGCTCTGTTGTAGTGGCAATGTAAGTCTTCTAAAGCAGCCTCCCTTCTCAGGAATGATCTTGGAGAATGTCTGTGCTTATGTAGAGTGCACGAAAGCTAGGCAGGATTGGACGGAACTGAAGGGGGGCTCTATTCCAACTGTCTTTAACTATGGGGTTTGGCACCAGAATCTCAGTTCTGACACAGTATTGGTCTTATCTTGGAACATCTTTATTTCTCAATAAACAAATCACTGCCAGAGAGTGTCATTGACAGTAACTTTGTCCAAGACTCTGACACAGTGTCAGGACTCCCTCTCTTTGACTGTCATACCACAAAAGTGATGGCTGACAAAGGCGAAGAAATGGAGTTGGGAACTGGCTCCCAAACTAAGATCCCAATCCACAAGCCTGACAGCCAGAAGGACCTGGGGATGACTGCAGCCAAGCCCATGAAAAGTGCTGTGATGCGGGTAAGGGGCATGAGGCGAAATGACCCCCGTCAAAACCAAGGAAGATGGGATGAGCCAACCTGGCTGCGAACCCCGGGGTACCTGGGATAGAAGAGTCGGTTCAACATGGAATGGTGGCAGACCTTGAGAGTGTTCCAAGGTGATACCAAGTGGCTGCAAGTGGCTGGAATGTTGGGGGACGACCCAGGGCTAGACTGAATCAGGATGGAGTTCCATGGAGAGGTTGAGGACCTACACAGAGCCACCCATACCCTCCTAGAGGAACTCCTGGGGGTTGTCTGGGAACTCATGCGACAGGGGCGAGGGGAAGAAGGCCAAGCAATGCAAGTGGTCAAGGAACTGGAGAGGGCCCAACCCTGACCCCAGGGGCTGTGGTAAGGGGCCTGCTCAGTCTATGAGTTCTCTGATGAGTTTGAGGCATATGCCATGAGGCTCCAAGGGTGGCCGGAAGAAGTACTCATTGAGCTTTACTGTGCTGGGCTTAATCCTACCATCCTGGATAAAGCACTAGCTCAGGACAACCCCCTGACACTGAATGGCTGGATACAGGTGGTGTGTGAGGCTGACACCTCACCTACTACACATGTATCAGCTGAAGACCCTGGCAAAATGTCCCAGCGGGCCAAAAACCTTGTGAGCCCACCCCACTGGGACTGGAGGGGATTGAGAGCAGCAGATGCAGCTGGGATTATGCCTGCAATGTGAAGCCCCAGGCCACTATGAACTGTCCGGAGGACAAAAGCCCCATTGGGGAAGAAGGAAGAGAACAAAGATAAAAGAGCCAAACCAACAAGCCGGTGCCCCAAGACATCCAAAGCCCTGCAATCGGGAGTGATCATATGAATTTTCTCTAATAAGAAAAAAACCCACACCTTGTGTTGCCACATTTGGACCGTAGGGGGAGTTGAAGATTTCCAGGTTTGCGCGATGACTTTTCTGGCTGCTACTATCAGCAAATTAATCCCTAGTAATCAGTTTCTTTTTCATTGCAGTTGGGCTATCTTTCAGCCAAAGGTGGAGAAGGAACAGAGCTGGATCCAGAGGTAAAGAATGTCCAGTGATCGTTTGAATTTGTTCTGAAATTTGGGACCAAAACTGAAGAATAGCTAGGCACTGCCACCAGGTGTGGGAAAATTTGGCATTGTTACCACATTGCTTCCAGCAAAGTGGAGAAAATTGAGGGTAAATTTTTGAAAGTTTTGCAGGAGTTAAATACCACCTGTGGAACACTTTAAAAGCAGATTCTTGAATTGCCCGGGAAGGTGATATTTTGATGTGTGTATGCCGCATGGACTCTCATTGGATAGGGAGTAGAGGGTTCTGGATGTCTTTCTGCCAGGCGCTTTGATAGCTCAGAATTTTTGTTTCATTTTTGTCTAATAGAATATGATACAATTTAGAGATCAGTCCTTTTTTTCCTTCACTTTTCAGCAGCAATTTTTCTGTTCCTGTTAGCGATTTGGCAAGGTTAGGTCTTGTTATGAGGTCTTCTAGAAAATGTTGAACTTGTAAATATTCAAACCATGCCAGCTGAATATGATGTTTCTGTTCTAGGTCTGATTTAGTTGCTAGTTTACCTCTCTCCAGAACATCCCCAAATATAGTAATTCATGCTGCTTTCCATGTCTTAAATGAGTCCCGCTCCAAGGCTGGCTCGAACCAAGCTTGACCAGTACAGGTGCTTAACCTTGATTTCATCATCACTAGTTTATGCCTGTGTTTGAACCATACTTTCATCGTGGCTTGTACAAATGGGTTTGCAGATCTAAGCCAACTTAGTTGCAGTTTGCTGCCCCAAAGAATTTCTTTGAAGCTAGGGTGTTAGATTCTTCTCCTATCTTTTTCCATCCCAGCATATCAGAGCCATGGTATTGTCTTATCAGATTAGCTAGGATTGTGGCTGTATAGTAGAGGTGAAGATCAGGGGCAGACAAGCCTCCTCTCTTGAGGGTGCAACGCATCGTCTCAAACTTAACTCTAGGTATGAAACTCACACTTGGAGAGTTTAACAATGATTTAATTATTGTTTTTATGGTGTTTTGTTTGTTATGGTATTTGCCTCTTTTGTTAGCCACCCTGAGCCCATTTGGGGAGGGCAAGATATAAATCCAATAAATAAATAAATAAATAAATAAATAAATAAATAGACGGTTCACATAGAGAGCCTTCAACACTTCCTGCACCCATTGCACATGTGACTCCTTATCTTTGGGATATATCAAGATATCATCTAAATAAATCAGCACCCCTTTGTATGAATGCTTGTGTAACACTTCATTGATCAAGTTTATGAACACCCCAGGTGCTCCAGCCAAGCCAAATGGCATTATCAGACATTCTAATTGACCCAGTGGGGTGTTAAACGCAGTCTTATGCTCCTCCCTCTCCCTGATGTGCACTTGAAAGTATGCATCCCATAAGTCCAATTTAGTAAAAATCTGGCCCTGGGAGGCCTCAGCCAACAACTCCGCATTTAGCCCTCGGTAGTCAGTACACAGCCTCAGCCCCCCATCCTTCTTCTAGAAAAGCACCAGAGCCACAAACAGGAGGCTGCCGGTCTGATGAAACCCCTGGCCAGATTTTTATCAATGAACCTCTGTAATTCTTCCTTCTCAGCCAGGCTCATGGAGTAAAGTCTCCCCTTAGGCATTTTATGCCCCATCAATATCTCGATCGTGCTATTAGTTTTGCGATAGGGAGGCAGTTTGTCGGTCTCTCCCACCTCTTCCCACACTAGGCAAATGCACTCTGCTGCTAAATCCAGGCTATTCTGGATTAATCACTGTAACAGTCAAGTAAAAGGGGGGGGAGGGTCTTACCAATTCTTGCACCAGAGACTTTCGGACCTGCCGGCTGGCGCCCTTCACAGTAGGTCCTGGCCTTTTCCCGCCAGCTGAGGCAGCTCTCCTTCACTGGACAAAGTGCCTTCAAACACCAGTAAAGCCTGTGACACCAGTGAGTTAGCCAGCCCTCTGGATATTTGGTTCCCTACACTCTAGACTATAGTAAAATGGATTTAGGTAGTGCCAATGTAGTTAATTTTAATCTCCTGACATATGGCTAAACTTAAACCCTAGTAATGTGAAAGTCAAAGGTGTTTTTAGTAATATGGTGCCTAATACATGCTGCTAAGTATAAGCCTAGATGTTCAAGCTTACATGAGAAAATTCCAGTGCACAGAGGTTGTGTTAGTCGATGAGTAAGATGCTATGTTGATGTTTTAAAATCTACCCTTTTATTCCTTCTTGTAACCTACTGAAATTATATTCTTTGGCTTACTTCTTATTTAAATACAATAAAATTTTATTTTAAAAAAGTGTGAGTTTCATAAAGAGGCACTGGGTTTTCTTGGGTACCATATTTTGGGGAGGGGCTTGGACATGCAGAAGGTCCAGGATGCGGTAGGGTGGAAACCCCCACAGACCAGGAGGCAACTACAGTCTTTCTTGGGGTTTGCCAATTTCTACCGCTTGTTCATTCCATACTTCACCCAGGTCACCCTCCCTCTGACTGACCTCCTGAAAACAAAGGGGAAGGGACGGGACTGTAAAAAACCAAGTAGCATATTGCAATGGTCCCCCAAGTGTCAGCAAGCATGATAATAAAATGAAGAAGAAGAAGAAGAAGAGAGAAAAGATTGGATTTATACCCCGCCCTTCACTACCCAAGGGAGTCTCAGAGTGGCTTACAAACTCCCTTCCTCTCCCCACAACAGACACCCTGTGAGGTAGGTGGGGCTGAGAGAGCTCTGACAGAAACTGCTCTTTTCAAGAACACCTCTGACAGAACTATGGCTTGCCCAAGGTCATCCAGCAGCTGCGAGTGGAGGAGTGGGGAATCAAACCCGGTTCTCCCAGATTAGAGTCTGCGCACTTAACCACTACACCAAAATGGATGGCAACTTTCAGATGCAGCCTGGAGTTCCCCTGGAATTTCAACTTGGCTTCAATTTCCTGTTTGTTGACACTCCAGGGTAACTGGTTGGCCACAATTATGAAACAGGTTGCTGGACTAGATGAACAACTGGTCTTATGTTCTTATAGAAGCAATGCCAACAACAACAACAATAATTGAATACTGATAAATGCTATATATTACTATGATTATTACAGCATCCAAGTTCTGCAGCGATTGCAAAATGTGCACTTGGTGGTTTTGTTCCCCTTTTAATGAGTGTTTTTTCTTAATGATTCGTAAAGTATAAAGTACATTCTGACTGTTTCAACCAAACAACTCTGGCTGAGGGCAAGGACTGTAGTCAGGCATCACAACAAACATCTACTTACTTTTTCTCTTTTTTTCTCAGAGTTTATAGAAAATCCAATTAAAAAATCCCCTACGGGGGGACAACAAAAAACCACAAAAAACATCTACTTATGACAGCCATGTACATGGCTTATTTCCTGCTTACATGCTTCTTCTCCTCCCCCCACATCCAAGAATGGCTTGGGAAGCTTTGAAAGTTCCACCATTACTAGAATTAAGTTTGTGTCCAGTGGCACCTTTAAGATCAACAAAGTTTAATTAATTAAGGTGCCACTGGACTCAAACTCTGTTCTACTGTTTTAGACCAACACAGCTACCCACCAGTGTTCTCTCTAAGCTGAGTTAGTGTGAGCTGGCTCACAGTTTTTTAGCCTCGGCTCACACAATTTTGTCTTGGCTCAGGAAGGATGGCTCCAGGGCAAACTAATGTATGCAGTAGCCAGATCACTCGCTCACAACTTTAATGCCAGTAGCTCACAAAGTAGAATATATGCTCACAAGACTCCACAGCTTAGAGGGAACATTGCTACCCACCTGAATCCATTAACAGAGGTCCCGATCAGACGGCTTTTTAGATCCGTGCCAGGCATGAGTGCCTGGCGGATTTAAAGGTAATGTCCAGACACAAACATCTGGGAAACATCCCTGTTCCGTGGGCATCCCATTTTGCCACACTTCAGATCCAGACATAAAAAATACCACTTTAAATCTGGAGTTTTTGGGTCCCGATGGGGCAATTGCGGACTTTCACTCATCTGAAATGTTCCACCAGTGCGCAATCCTCCCGTCAGGGTGGTCTGAACTCAGACCATTCCGAGCGGGTGCGAATTTTAAAAAATCACCACCCAATATGCGCTTAAATGCATTTAAAAATGAGGCTGCAGAACCCTGATCTAGCACCATGAACACTTTAATGTTTATGAATGACCCGTGATTTTAAGGATGATTGGTTAATGCGATGGGAGCTGGAGGGGGGATGGGGGTCTTTCAACATGCAAAATAGTCCCTCCAGTGAGCATGATCTCAATGGCAAGGGGGATGGCTGGGACTCGTTTAGTCCAGTCCTGCAAGTGTGGGTCAGAACAGAAAACAAAAGAAGAATTTGGTCATGCGTGGGCTGTCCTGTTGGTCAGTGCATGGAGAGAGAAAGGGAGATCTATTCCCCCCCCCCAAAAAAAACCCCAAGCCTCTTTTCAAGGACACCGGCTGAGGATCAAGCACCTTGAGGGAACCATTGCAGTAGGTTTGGATTATGTTGAATCCACAGCTTGGTGTTTGTTCAGAGGTTCTGGTTTTTGGGGATGGGGGGGGGAAATCTCTATAGACTATGCCCAGTCCTGGTGGCTATGTTCGCAAGGGGGACCCCTCCTGGAAAAGCTGGTGGGTCTCACGTTGTGGAATTTAAAAAAAACAAAACCGGTGGCCATCAAAGGGTGGGGCAAGTTCAGGGTAAAGTACAAGGATTTTAATGGCCTGCTGGATTTGTTGGTGGAAGGAAGGCTCACCAGCTTTTTTGAACTCTCTTGGTTTGGGGCTCTGGGGTTTGGTGTGACTGGAGTGAACCAAGTTCACACACGGGACTTTAATGCCATTTGTGATGAATTTCCAGCCATTTTCGATGGCATGCTTGGTTGCTACACTGACCCTCCCGTCTCCCTCGATTTCGATCCCGCAGTCCGGCCCATTCGCATGAAGGCTAGGCATGCCCCGTTTGCACTATGCCCAAAAAATGATGCAGAGTTGGATCGCCTGGTGGCTCAAGGGGTCCTGGAACCAGTACCGCACGCTCTGTGGGAAACCCCTGGATCATGCTCCATTAAGCCCAATGGAGATGTCCGGATATGTGTGGACTATAAATGCACCATTAATAAGGCATTGCAAGATTATGCATATCCAGTCCCCATCATGAGCCATGTCCTAGGATCACTGGCAGGCACCAAGATTTTTGGCAAACTGGACTTGGCACAGGCCTACCAACAACTGCCGGTAGATGACGCCACCACAGAAGCACAAACCCTTGTGACCCATAGGGGGGCGTTCAGGGTGCGGAGGCTGCAGTTCGGGGTGAGTGTGGCTCTGGGGATATTCCAAAATTTAATGAACTGTCTTTTAAAAGGGATCCCCGCAGTCCAGCCATTTTTTGACAACATTCTGATAGTGGCCCCCAACTCTGAGATCTTTGCCGAATGGCTGTGGATCATGCTCCAATGCTTCAACAATGCCAGCTTGAAAGTGAAGCACGAGAAGTGCCTGCTGGGGGTCCCACAGGTTGAGTTCCTGGGGTTTACCATAGATGCCCATGGCATCCACCCCACAGCCGACAAAGTCTGGGCCATCGTTCAAATGCCTACACCCACCTCGAAAGCGGAACTCCAGGCATTTCTCGAACTTTTAAACTTTTACCATTCCTTCCTTCCCCACAAGGCTGCCGTGGCAGAGCACTTACACCACCTGCTGGACAAACACGCCCCTTAGGTCTGGGGTCCCAAACACGCGACTGCCTTCCAGGTGGTAAAGGGCCTCTTGATCTCCAATGTGGTCCTGGACCATTTTGATGAGTCTCTCCCCGTAGTCCTGGCTTGCAATGCTTCACCGTACAGGTTTGGGGTGGTCCTGGGGCACCAGCTGGCTGATGGGCGGGAGGTTCCAATTGCATATTATTCACGGACTCTCTTGCCAGCCGAGCGCTACTACACGCAAATCAACAAGGAGGGCCTGGCAATCGTGGCAGGGGTAAAAAAGTTCCATGATTACCTCTATGGCCAGCCCTTCACAGTGGTCACAGACCACAAATCTCTGCTTGGACTGCTAGCCCCAGACCGCCAGACCCTACAGATGCTCTCTCCCCGGGTGCTCCACTGGTCGATATTCCTGGTCCGGTACCAGTATGTGCTAGTCCACTGCCCCTAAGCCCTCAGCCGTCTCCTGTTTCCCTCCTGCTACCTGGCCCTGGCTCGCCATGTTGCCCTGCTGGAAGATCTTCCTGACTGGCCAGTCCAGGTCTCTGATGTGTCTCGCCACACCGCCTGTGACCGCATCCTTTCCCAGGTCCGGGACTGGGTGGGGAGGGGGTGGCCCACTAGCCTGTTGGGTCCGGAGTATGCCACTTATTTGTCATGCAGGGATGAGTTGTCAACCCATAAAGGGTGCCTGCTCTGGGGAAGCTGGGTGGTGGTGCCAGCCCCACTGCATATGGGGGTTCTCACAGCTTTGCATGACACACACCCAGGGATTGTACGAATGAAAGCACTCGCTCAGAGCTATGTGTAGTGGCCGGGGCTAGACACTGAGATCAAGGACAGGGTGAAGGAGTCATGACCTGAACCCCCCAGGGCTCCGGTGCGGCCTTGGGAGTCACCCCACAAGCCATGGGCTAGGCTCCATCTAGACTCTGTGGGACCCTTCCAGGGACAAATCTTTTTCATCTCGGTGGATGCCTACACCAAGTGGCTGGAAGTGATCCCAGTGCCATCCACCTCATCTCAGTCTGCCATCCGGGCTATGTGGTCGATCTTCAGTACTCATGACATCCCGGACTCCCTAGTGACAGACAACAGGACCACCTTCACCTCTGCAGTGTTCCAGAAGTTTGTACAATATTATGGGATTAGGCATATCTGCTCCGCACCATTCCACCCCGCCACTAACGACCAGGCCAAGCACATGGTCCGCACAATGAAGGAAGCACCGTGCCACATTGATCAGGGGGACTGGGACTACAAGCTGGCCACCTTCCTATTCGGCCAGGGAATCATCCCCACTCCACCACCGGACGCAGCCCTGCTATTCAGCCAGGGAATCACCCCCCACTCCACCACCGGACGCAGCCCTGCTGAGCTACTAAAGGGACGGCGCCTCACAATGCAGCTAGACCATCTGCATCCCGATCAAGCACCCAAACACAGTTCAGCCCCAGAGAGCCAGGAGGTGCTGTGGGGGTTCTTCCCAGGGGACCCGGTGTATGCCCGGAACTATGCATGAAGCCCTGCGTGGATTCCAACCAAGGTAATCAGAGTGACGGGCCCCCTATCCTACGAGGTCTCCGGGGATGATGGCCAACTAATAAGTAGACACATAGACCAACTGCAATGATGCCTCCTTCCTGCAGACCCCGATGGACCAGAGGGCAGCGAGGATGAATGCTTCAGCCCTGCGGAAAGTGAACTGGTAGATCCTGATGTGTTTGCTCATGCTCCACTTCATGCAAGTGCTCTGCCCGAAGTGGCTATCAGCGACAACCCAGAGCGGTCCAGTAGCCTGGAGCTGGTGGCAGCCCAGCCTGAGCAGCAGAGGCCCGGGCCTGAACAAACAGCCCCAGCCCCCGAAGTCCACTGTTCAACCAGTGAACAGCGGAGACCCACATACCTCAAGGACTATGTTAGGGTGACCCAAACTTTGGGGGGAGGGGTGTTATGTACTAACAAAGGGACCATGCACATGGTCGGGTCTGCATGTGGTCAAGTGAACAAACAAACCTTCATGACCAGAACAATAGACGCAGAGAATCCAAGAATGGACCAGTCAGTCAGTCTGGATCCAAGAAGGGACCTAGGGTTATGAGGGCACTGTAAATAACCAATCACGGGTGTGGGGTGTGTTGTTGGATGTGGCTTGTATCGGCATTTATGCAGAGCCCCAGGCCCCACTTGTCTCAGTTTTGCCTACTTTTAAACCATGAGCTGAAATCACTAGTCTACACGTTTTGAACCCAGTATTTTTCAAGTTCACTAAAGGAGAAGCAATAGTCTGCAAAGAGAACCAGGATATTATTTTCCATCCCGCAGGCATTTCCTCTGCATATTAACATCACGTGGTGAAGCACGTACTCCTCTTCAGCCTAACAAAAGATTTCACTCCATGATGGGATAAACAGGCAGGCACATCCTTCAGCCGCCCATCAAGATAACACAGCTGTTAAGACCAACTACCGGCAATGGGTCCAGGACATTGCTCTTCTTTTCTCTCCTTTGTCTCCCCCCTTCCCCCTGAGAGGTGTCACTATTTGTCCAACTATTATTTCAATTGCCCAACGATTAATCCTTTTTCCTGAGCCATTAACAGGTTATGTTTCTTAATGTTCCTGGGGACTACATGACCAACAAGGCATCTGCCTCAGGTCACCTTTTCAGGTATAAAAAGAGAGCATCCAGCCATTGCTCTCTCGCTCACTTCCTACCTTCCTACTCCCACTCTATCTTGCTGGTTCCATTCTTAGCGCTGTTTGGAAGCTCACCAACTCACAACCCCTTCCCTTAGTTGTTATCCCTTTTTTGCTGCAGAGTTGATTTGTCTTGTTGGACAGGTAATGTATCATTCAACCAATGATATTTCCTGCTAATGCAACCATCTCTGTATCTTTCTATCTGAATTCCTAGATCTGTATTGCTTGCGTGTATGCTTGATTTTATATTGTATGTGTGAGAATTCTTAGTAAGGAAATCATTACTTCAGTACATCCAGCCTCAGCATCTATTTCTGGGATCTGGAAAATCGGAGTCCAGTATACTTAGGTCATCGGTCCCATAGTTAATGCCTATTACCATTTAATATTCATAATTCCCCACTTTCATTAAGAAATAATGCAATTTGGCTAATAAGGTTCAGAAGTGCACATCTCAGAAGCCCAGTTGCCCTGTACTGCCCTGGCCGGTGAAGCCATGATGCTGCATTGCTCATTGCCCCCATTCACCCATCTCTTCCTTCTGAAAGCTCCCATTTCCAAACAAAAAATTCATATTGGTCTTAATAGAAACATGCCCTACAGCTTTAAAATAGTGTTCCTTTGATTCTTTTGGAGTGTAGTTTCCATTTCTATCTTTAAATGGCTCTCTTCAACCTACAAGGAACATTTTGTTAGAAGCATTCTGAAAGGACGTGGGGGGAAATACATTTTTAACTTCACAGTAATAGTACAGACTTTCTGGACTGCACATATCTTGAAATCATTTCCATCAGCCACATGTTCAAGTGGGGGACCAGTTCTGCATATGTCACAATGACAGCTTGCATATGCTCCATATACAAAATCAGTCCCCAAATAAGTATAGTAGAGTTATGCCCTTAAGCTCACTCTGCCTAAGAAAAGCAAGTTTGCATTGTTCCTCCACTTTGGCAGAAATGAGCACAAACTTTGATGAACCACATTCTGCTGTAAAATATACCTTGGTAACTCCTAGGAACAGCTTGTGGTCAGGAATGCCATCCCCCGGAGTTGCAGCTCATGTCTAGACTACAAAGATTCGTTCCCCTGGAGAAAATGGCTGCTTTGGAGGGTGGTCTCTGTGGCATCTACCCCACTGAGGTTTCTGTCCTCCACAGGCTCCACCCCGAAATCTCCAGGGGTTTCCCAACTTGGATCTGGCAACCCTACCCCCCCCCAACCCCTGCTGGTGGCCAGGGGAACCTGGCAACCCTACACACAGTTGATTTGTCTTCATAAAGCCAGGCAACACTTAGCACTTACCTACCCTTCTGTTCACAAGCAAACAACTCTGTAGCAAAGAGCTGTTGTGAAGGAATCCTTTTTGTCCCACTGAGCCTACAGACTCGCCTTGTCAATTAGACTCTGAAAATACAGAGCATAAAGGTAAAACTGTTTAACTTGTAAGATGATTAGACAGCATACAGTTAGTTTGGTGGGTGTGCATTCTTCATTCCCTTAACATCAGCACATGTCTTAAACAACACCATGGAAACCAATAGTGTCTGTCTGTCTGTCCCCATGGAAACTGCTTCTCATGATGTCACTTTCCTCATTAGTACTCAGAAGCCAGTGGAAAGTTGATGCAGTGGTCAGCATCTGCAATGAGCAGAAGCCTCTAAGCTTAAGGCTCCTGGTGTCAGAAGTAAATTAAAACTGGGTAAATAATGAGGATAAGATTGCAGCCTTCACAGCCTGGGATCACACTCTGAATCAATGAGGGCTCTCAAAACCTCCAAGACAGCTTTGGGGCAACTCCTAAATCTGACAGAGGACTCACTGGTAAGTAAACAAAAGGCAAGGATCTATAGGGAAATAATTGCAACAAACCCAAAGTCAAATTAAAACAAGGAATTGTTGGCTGTGTTACTAACAGAGGACCTAAGCCTGAGAAAAGCTATAAAAAGGCAAACAGAATGAACTCTGACCCTGCTAAGAAAAAAAATGGGTTCTAGACGCATTGCAGTGATCAGCTCAGGTTTATTCAGTGATTTCAGCAAACCTACAAGACAAGACTCCAGAGACTCAGCTCTGTTCAATAGCATGCAATTGCCACACCCAAACACACTCCACTCCTAGGCTATTTATATAACATTACTACTTGATTGGTTTATTCTAGAGTCCTGGTCGGCTTGTGCTCCAAGCTCAGCCAGTCTCTGGGGTGATTCAATCAGGGGTGATTCAATCCCAATACATAACACATAACAAAAGGGGACAGGTTGAGTTGTCTTACTCAGTTAGACAGCAACTAGCCCCCTTCATGTTTTATTAGGAACAAAAACTGCATTTATACTACAGGGGATGCAGAGATAAATCAATCAATGATAGTTTCATAATTTTTTCTGATCTCTCTTCTGAACAGCATCTTTGTTAAGTTCCAACACAACAAATCAGAAATTTAAGTCCATGTGACTTAAGCAGAGATAGCAGTGGCAGAACAGCTCCAACACTGGCGCTGGACCCATTCTAGTCCAGCTTCCAACGATGGGACGGAGATGGTGTTGGTCGTCCTCACAGATAATTTCTGCAAACAGCTGGATTGAGGCAGATTGGCGCTGGTGCTATAGCTTGATCTTATAGCAGTTTTTGACACTGTCGATCATGATTTTTTGACCCATTGCCTCGTCAATGTAGGAATTTGTGGGGTAGTCTTGAAGTGGCTCACATCATTCCTCCATAGTTGGGGACAGAGGGTGGCACTAGGAGAGGTGGGGTCAACAAGGCACACTTTAGTATGTGGGGTCCCTCAGGGGGCAATCCTCTCTCCAATTTTGTTTAACATCTATATGTGACCCCTCACCCAACTGGTGCAGAGTTTCAGGCTGGAATGTCACCAGTATGCTGATGATGACACCCAGCTATATCTGTTGATGGGTGGCCAGCTGGATACTTCCCAAGTGAATTTGGCTGAGGGGCTGGAAGCCATGGTGGGATGGTTGAAACAGAGCTGGCTGAGACTGAATCCTGCTAAAATGGAGGTATTGTGGCTTGGTGGGTGGGGGATTCAGGTTTGGGATGCCGACTCCTGGCCTATGATGGTGTGCCCCTAATACCAGCACCAAATGTCAAGAGCCTGGGTGTTATCTAGATGCCTCCCTCTTGATGGAGGACCAGATCACAAATGTTGCCAGAGGGGCATTTTTCCAGCTACTCCAGGTGATGCAACTGGCTGCCTATCTGTCTCTCTCCAACCTAGCCACAGTAATCCATGCAACGGTTACCTCCAGTCTAGACTATTGTAACTCGCTGTACACAGGGTTACCCTTGAGACTGACCTGGAAACTCCAACAGGTCCAGAAGTGATGTTGTGGGTCCTTCTGGGATCCCAGCACATATTCAACCTGCACTGGCTCCAGGTGGAGTACTGGTTCAGGTTCAAGGTTCTGGTATTAACCTTTAAGGCCCTAAACAGTCTGGGACCCATGTATCTTTGGGACCAACTTTCCTGATAGACCCCAGAAGAGCACTGCGCTCTACAGATAAAAACTTACTGGTGATACCTGGCCCAAGAGACATCCAGCTGTCCTCAACCAGAGCCAGGGCGTTTTCGGCCCTGGCTCTAACTTGGTGCAACTCTCTGTTGAACAATATCCATGCCCTGTGGGACTTAATGTAGTAACACAGAACCTGTAAGGCAGATATGTTCCACCAGGCATTTGGTTGAGGACAGCAATGGTTTTCACCTGTTCTGACACTCCTGTTGCTTGCCTTCTTCCCCCCGTGGCACAATTTGAAGTTGCTTAGTGCCATCTAATTAGGCCAACTATCATAATTTTATTGTTTTAACTATGAATTTATGGTTTTTTTGTTATTGTACACCACCCTGAATCCTGCTTTATGGGGGAGGGAAATCTAGAAATAATACTGAAGTATTAAATAATAAGACTATAGCATTTGTACAGGTGCTGGATTGGACTGAGATTAAATTTTCCAGTGGCAGAAAGGAAATTTCCTGCATTCCCCCAACCAATGCAGCCCACTGATCTCCATGAAAAAACTGAATCACAGGGGAAATTTTTTGAAATGGTGAAGGAAACTGTAACAAAACATGATTACATGGATTCGTTTATGATCGGAGACTTTAATTCTGTTTTTGATCAAGACCTAGACAGGAAAACTATTAAACAGATTATATCTTCTAAAGGCTTACTTCCAAGATCTTTTTTAGAATTGGCTGAAGAATACAAACTGATTGATGTTTGGAGAACTAGAAACCCAACTGGAAAATACTATACTTTTTATTCTGATAGACATAAATCTTGGTCCAGAATTGATATGTGTTGGACTACATCAAATCTTTTCAGGAAGTTGAAGATATTGATATTATGCCACAAACCTTTGAAATTATGCCACAAACCCACTATTGCTGAGGATTAAAGACAATCCAAAAAAATTACCTGGAGGTTGAATACACAAATACTTAAAAATTGCCAATTTTTAGAAATGGCTAAAAATGTAATGAAGACTTTTTTTCAGCAAAATATGAGTGGAGAAACATAGATGAAGATAGTTTGGGATGCAAGCGAAGCTTTTTTTAGAGGACTGTCAATTGAGAAATAAAGAGAACATTCCAAGATATATTGGATGCTATTCAGAAGAAAGAGAAAGAATTAAAACTGGATCCTTCGAATGAGAATTTAAAGATGAAGATTAAAATACTCCAGCATCATCTTAATCTGCTCTTATTGGAAGAAATGGCAAAAAACGTTAAATTTGCTAAACAGGATTATTTTGAGAATGCCAATAAACCAGGAAGATGGTTGGTTTATAAATTAAGAAAAGAGAAAGAGAAAAGGATGATCCAAGAAGAATTTTCTAAGAATGGTTTAAAATTCAAGATTTTTATATGCAACTATATAAAAGAGTGGAAATTTCCAAGGAAATCCAGAAACAGTATTTATGTGAACAAGACTTACCCACACTATTGGAAGAAAGCAGAAAAATGTTGAATGATCTTATAACAATGATGGAAATTACAGAGGCCATTAAGAAACAGAATGTAAATAAAGCACCTGGACCAGATGGACTCCCAGCTGAATAGTACAAAATATTTGAAGATGTCTTATTGCTCCCATATAAAACTGTAATCTCATCTGTAATAGAAAAAATGGAATTGCTGGAATCTTGAACTGAAGCAACTATATAATTGATTCATAAAGAAGAGACAGATCCTAAAGAGATTAAAAAAACCTACAGACCTATTTCTTTGCTGAATTGTGATTACAAAATATTTGCAACTATTCTGGCTGCAAGGTTGAAAAAAGTTCTAATAATTTTATACATCAGGACCAGGCAGGTTTCCACCTGAGACAACTAAAGAATAATGTGAGAACAGTTCTAAATATATTAGAATATTATGAAACTCATCCAGAGAAGCAGATGGCTTTGGTATTTTTAGATGCTGAAAAAGCATTTGACAATGTCAGCTGGCAATTTATTATTCAACAGATGAAGATAATTTATTTTTGGAGTAATTTCATAAAGACGATCTAAGCTATATACACAAAGCAGAAAGCAAAAGTAGTAGTAAACAATGAATTGACTGATAATATATGGATTGAAAAAGGGACAAGACAAGGTTGTCCAATATCTCCATTGTTTATACTGACTTTGGAAGTTTTGACAAGAGCTATTAGAAAAGACTCCCTTATTAAAGGGACATCAATAAGAGGAAATAAATATAAACTACAGCCTTTGCTGATGATTTGGTATTTATCTTAGAAGACCCAATGGATTCTGTACAATAATTGAAGAACTTGATTAATGAATATGGAAAAATGGCGGGGTTGAAAATAAAATATCAGAAGACAAAAATGATTATGAAAAATATGAAAGAATGGATTCTACTTGAAGATCATAGGCTACTGGCTCTAGAAAGGACACGATTTAAAACTGGAATGGCACTCCTTTTTATGGTATGGGAAAGCCTCTGGACATAAATATAATATGATAAGAAGATCATTACTGACAACATGGGAAAAGATTCATCTGCTGATATATACTAAAATTCCAAGATGGATGTCTTCAGTGGAAGCTTTTTCTCAACCAACTTTGACTTCAAAACAAGCAGTTATTAGATACGCAGAATTGTTAGATGATGAAAATAATTTAAAATCTCAGGAAGAATGAAAGAAAAATGAAATATACTTAGATTGGTGGATTAGAATGCAAGTGGAATCTAGATATAGTAAGGATAAACAGACAGATTCTATTCAGAACAATTTGTATTTGAAAAATTATTATGTACTTCAAGAGAGAAACTCGTTTAGAAAATGTATGGTATGCTGATGCAATTGAAAATGCAGGACAAAATAGTTAAAGAATGTATGGTTAGACAGATGCAAAATGAGGGTTATAACATCGATCTGTCGCAGTGGAATAAAATATGGAAAGTGAATATTAAGTTGATTAAATCTGTTTTGTTCAAAGAAAACTTATATAAAATGTTCTATAGATGGCATCTAACCCCAGATAGATTGGCTAAAATGTATAAAAACTTGAGTAATATGTGTTGGAAATATAATAACCATATTGGGTTGTATTACCATATGTGGTGGACATTATTAAAAAGGTTAATAAATTCTGGATTGAAGTGCATACTTTCTTAGAGTTAATCTTGAATATCAAAATACCTCTTAAACCAGAGATATTTTTGTTAAATTGTCTACTAGATGAGTCAGATAAGAATCACAGATATTTTATTATACATGTTATAACATCTGCCAGAATTTTATTTGCAATGGCATGGAGGACACTGAAGATTCCAACGCTACATGAGCTGATATTGAATATGTGCTGAAATGGACAAGTTGATAAATATATTAAAAGGAAAAATGGAAGAAGAATTTATGGAACCCTGGAGGGCATTCTATGACTGGTTAAAACTTAAGTATTAAGAAAATAAGATCAAGTGAAGAATAATAAGAATGATAGATGAAGTAGTTGTGAAATTGTAATGAGAAGATATGAATGCAGAATGCTGGAGAAGACTCTTGAGAGTCCCTTGGACTGCAAGAAGATCAAATCAGTCAATCCTAAAAGAAATCAACCCTGACTGTTCTCTGGAAGGCCAGATAATGAAACTGAAGCTCAAATACTTTGGCCACCAAATGAGAAGGGAGCACTCACTGGAGAAGACCCTGATGCTGGGAAAGATTGAAGGTCAAAGAAGACGGGGATGGCAAAGGATGAGATGGTTAGACAGTGTCATAGATGCAACGAACATGAAATTGAGCCAACTTCAGAGGACAGCGGAAGACAGGAGGGCCTGGCGGGAGCTGGTCCATGGGGTCGCGAAGAGTCGGACTCAACTGTGCGACTGAACAACAACAACATTTTTTTTTACCCAGATGTAGAACTTGGCACTTACGCATGTTAAATTGCATCTTTTTAACATGTTCCCACTTTTCCAGTTTGTTCAGATTTCGCTGAATTCTGTCTCTATCTTCTGGTATGTTTAATGCTCCTTCCAATTTGGTGTCAACTGCAAGTTTAGTGAGTACCCCCCCTACTTCATCCAGATCATTTATAAAAATATTTAAACATTCTGGGCCCAGAACCAAGCCCTATGGCACCCCACTGGACACCCCCCCCATTCAGATGAAATGCCATTGACAACTACTCTCTGAGTGCGGTTCTCCAACCAGTTCCCTATCCACTAACTATCCTGGAGTCCCGTCCACCGTTCTAGTTTACCCATCAGAACATCATGGGGAACCCTGTCAAAAGCTTTACTGAAATACAGGTAAACAACATCAACCGTATTCCCTCAATCCAGTAAGCTCATCACTCAATCAAAGAAGGAAAGGAGGTTGGTCTGGCAGGACCTGTTGGGAATAAATCCATGCTGAATTCCCCAGAATACCAAGTTGTCCTTTAGATGCTCACAGATTGATCCCTCTAAAATCTGCTCCAGTATCTTCCCTGGGACAGAGGTCACTGAGTGGCCTGTAGTTTCCTGGGTCATCCCTCCTCCCTTTTTTGAAAATTGGGATAACATCTTCCCTCCTCTAGTCTTGTGGCACATCTCCAAGAGGTCTGGAAGATGGTGGACAAAGGCTCTGCATGTGGGTTCATACCATCTGTGCCTTGCCTACTACCATCTCTAGATGAGCCTGTTCTCTTCTTTAAGGAAAAAAACTGAGGCAAAACAGGCATTGAGCCTTTCTGCTTTCTCTCTGTCCTCTGTCAAAGTTTCTCGAATTTCACCCAACAGTGGGCCCATTACCTCCTTTATCTTGTGTTTGCTCCTCACATATCTTGTTTTAGGAGAGCCCATTCTTCATTTGATCCTTGCCTTTCCAGCAGTCTCGCCCATGGAATGATTCAGGGCTCTGAATTTATTAAAGTCTGCCCTACTAAAATCTAATGTGATTATGAATTTTCTTAGTCTCTCTCAGCAAAAGGAATTCTAGCTGGATATGGTCATTTCCTCCTAAGGTCCCCACCACCTTCACCCTATTTACCATCTCTTGCCTGTTGGTCAATATTAAGTTGAGTATGGCTGAGCCCCTCATAGCTTCCTTCACCATTTGATGAAGGAAGTTGTTGGTCAGACAGGTCAGGAATGTGCGTGACGGTGGATGCTTTGCAGAGTTCGTCTCCCAGCACACATCAGGGAAGTTGAAGTCATCCATCATGTTGTTTGGATACCCTGTCAAACTTTTCAAAGATGGCAGCATCTACCGCCTCATCCTGGTCAGGAGGTCTATAGCAGACTTCAACCACAATACTGTTTGTCTGTCCTTCCTTTATCCTCACCCAGATACTTTCCACTGGGCTGTAGCCCTTCTCCAGTATTTCTCGACAAACAAACCCTCTCTTCACATACAGCACAAGTTCACCTCCTCTTCAACCCTTTCAATTTTTCTTGAACAATTCATATCCATCCACTATTGGGGTCGGTGTGCACATGCTCTGAAGAACAGACGCCGTTGCTCCCCCGCTCCGAACTGACGAAGGATTTATGACCTAAAAGAAGGAGATAAATCTCACTTAAACTTCCAGAGAACAGCCTCAGAGGTCTCTAAAGCGACAGTGAACAAGGAGTGCTGAAGAACTTGTGGATTAGCCGGGTAAGAATAAAGTTATTAACCTTTAAAGATAGAGAGGCTGCAGCCAGCTAATTAATCAACATGGCTACGACAGTGAAAGTATTGTCAGAACAAATTGCCCAGTTTCAAGCTTTAATGTTAGCCTCACAGGAAAAAATAACAAAAGAGATTGGTGAAGTGAAAAATGAGCTTAAACAAATTAAGGAAGATATCAAAGGAGTGAAGGAAATAGCAATGCAGCAAAAAACATGGCCCGAGTCAATAAGGAACAAATCACCCAATTAAAGAAACAGGCTGCGGAATTGTCAGATAGAAGCAGACGTGCAAATATGATAATACATGGGATCTCAGAAGATGTAGGGCAAAAGAATTTGGAACAATGTATGGTGGAATAGATATCGGAACAAGGGATAGAACTGGAAGAAGACCAAATAGAAAGGGCACACAGGCTGCAAACGAAAAGAAAGGGGGGGGGGAACCACGCCCGGATATTGTAAAGTTTGCAAGAGAAAAGAAACAACAACAGACATTTTCAACCTTAAAAAAAATTAAGGGACTAAATTATAAAGGGGAAAAGGCTTATGTTCGGCAAGACTTTTGTCAAGACACACTGAATCAAAAGAGATTAATGAAGCCATATGCTCAGCAACTTTATGACAATAAAATACAATTCATATCCATCCACTATTATATTCCAGTCCTGGGAATCATCCCACCAAGTCTCTGTAATGCCTACTAAATCATATCCCTCTGTTTGCATTAGAATCTCAACCTCTTCCTTCTTATTGTCTAAGCTTTGAGCATTGGTACATAGACACCTGAAGCTCCATTATACCCAGCCCTCCCAGGCGGGCCTCTGTTGTTTGCTCTCCTTCATTTAAATCCCTATGTTGGTCGTCTCCTTTCCCTTGTGGTGTCAGTTTAAAGCCCTCTTGATGAATCTCCCCAGGTTTCCACCAAACACATTCTTCCCTGATCTGGATAGGTGAAGTCCATCACATGCTAGTAGGTTGTCATCTAGAAAACCTAGCCCATGGTTCCAGACTCCAAATTGCTCCAGCTGGCACCACCAACACAGCTAGTGGTTCGCCTCCATTATCATCTGTTCCCATCGTATTCCCCTTCCTATGACAGAAAGGATATAAGAGAACACCACCTGTGCCCCCATTCCCTTCAGCTTCCTCATTTAACTAGATGAGCTAGATAGTATTTTCCACAGTTTGAATAGAATGCCATGCCAAACAGTGTTTTACCTGTGCAGTAGTTGCTTCTATGGGCTTTCTTGTTCAGTTAATCAGAAGGCAAGATTAAGAATTTACCACCCCTCTGCAAGCAAATTCTGACTGGACTTGGACTAAAGTATCTTCTTCCTTAGATCATAAATATGAGAACAAGAGGTCATAATATGTAGTTAAACCTAATATAACAACACATTAAAATGCCTTTTCAAGAAAAACTAATGAAACACTGACCCTTTTGGAGGAGCTCTGGTAGCCTGTGCCACATTTAGTTCAGTGGGTCTTGCTCCGTATTAACTTTTTGTAGGACTGCCGTTTTACAGTGTTATCCTATACATAGCTACTCAAGTCTAAATACATTAGTTTCAATGGTCTTAGACTAGAGTAAATCTGCACAAGATTGCACTGTTAGTTTGCTAAAGGATCCTATAACATGTGAGGAAACTTTCTTTGCAAGTATTCCTGCAGAGAAGGAACTGGGATTATCTGAAGAACTTGTAACTGTCACTATGTACAACAACTGCAAAGCTTTCTCATTATAAGTGTTTGTTGTCTCCAGTGAACTTTGTATCACACTGAAAAAGGATACTCCTGAGACTTAAGCTGCATTCTGCCTACTCCAAAGGGGAAGGGGAGACAGCAAGCATAATATATGCAGTACCAAAACATGAAAACAACTTGATTTGTATTTATGTATGGATTGGATCCTGCAATCCATAAGCAGAAAGCACTAGGAACACTAGTCCAGTAGGGTCCCACAACACAGTGAGGTGGCATAAGCATTCTCCAATCTCCATATTGTCAGACTCTTGGACAAAGTCACTCTCAACAATACTCTCTGGCCATGATTTGTTTATTGAGAAATAAAAAGTTCCTAGCTAAGACAAGTGCTGTGTCAGAGGGCGGGGTATAAATTAGATAAATAAACTGAGGTTCTGGTGGGAGAATCCAAAGACATAGACAGTTCAAGCAAGCCCCCCCCCCGTCCCATCCAATCACACATTACAACCATCCCTCCTAGCTTTTGCAAGCTCTACACCCCCACCTGTCAATCTACCCATACGTTATCGCTAACAGCAAGGGAAGCACAGATGCTGACCAAGGTCATCCTGTTTAGGGAGGCTGCTTAAGAAGAGTTACATCACCACTACAATAATGCCATTTCTCACACTCCCCCCCCCCGAATTTCCCTTCCCCCTGCAGGCCTCAATCCCCAAGAAAACATGGCAAACGAGACTCCAAGTTTGACACATACATGAGAACAGAATCTCAATGTTGAGCCAATCAAGCTTTGAGGGCCTTTGGTTCTATTCTATGTTCATGTTCCATGCATTCAATACACTATACCATTAAGTTCTCTTGCTAAGAGCAATGCAAGTTTATTGACGCAGGCTGACTTGTCAATAAAGTATAGGGTTGCAAAGTTCTACCTTGGGAATAGCGGGGGGAGTCCTGGATGTCTCCTGGAGTGTTCTGGTGTGTGCGCAAAGCGCGCTCACCACAACCACGTCACCCGGAAGTGACATAATGGTGTCGGGCACATTGGGGCGGGGCCACAATCATTTGAGGGAAAACCATAGAGTTTTCCCTCAGATTATAGAGTTTCCCCCCGCAACATGCCCGATGCGATTACGTCACCTCTGGGTGATGTGTTCATACCAGACACGTTGTGTGCTTTGGGGGTGGGGTCCCCCCGGCAGCCCGATCCCTGCTGGCAGCCCGATCCCTGCTGGCAGCCCGATCCCTGCTGGCGGGGAACGGGCCTCTCAGGCAGGGTTTTCCCCGCCCCCCCAGGGGGGGCTTTGCAACCCTAATAAAGTAGTGCTTATTGGATTAACAAAAATTGGTTTAGTAGATCAATAATGATAATTTTATATACTCACTTAATGCTTCTCATTTCTTGCAAATCCTCCACTGACCAGAAGTTAATGAATTGGGTCTGGTCACAGGAAATTAATCCAACCAAAAGCACATCAGAACAATCGGCTCCTGTCCTTTTCTGGTTTTCGTAATTACTATTTTGCTTAGCTCCATGACCATTATATCCCAAGAGTACCTTTTCTATAGTTAGAAACTTACTTGGTTTAAAAGACAGTGGTGTTTAAGGAGCAAAAATGGTTCTGTGACCCAAGTACAGACCTTGTGTAAACACTGTATGCAAATGAACAGTAGTCCTATGACTCAGTGTGGTTCTCCTTACTATAAAGTTGCCTTTGAAGGTTCTATGTGAACCAGCTGATATTCAAACAACCTGAGTTAACAAATACTTCAAGCATCTGGAAAAGTCTGCATCTAAGCTCTTAGAGCATTCAGCTTAGCAATCTTCCTGAAGGTTTAACACAAACCTCCTTAAACGTTTGATGTATTTAACTTCTTAATTTAGTGACTATTACTAACATTTCAAAATTAATGTCTAAATTTAAACTTGTAGAAGAAAGGAGAAAGGGACACTGGACAGTATTTTCATGTGATCCTTACCCAAAGCTCAGGAGAAAAATGAGTTTCCTACACCAGTCTCATTGCAAGTCTCCAACAGTATAGTAATTTTTCATTGAGATGGTGCTGATTGCTCTGCCTCAAGTCTTTTGCTCTTGCTTTTCCTTTAAAAACTATAACACACACACACAAACACAAATTAAGGTTGCCAACCTTCAAGTGTGGCCTGGACAGCTCCTGGAACTACAACTGATCTCCAGGCTCCAGAAATCAGATATCCTGGAGAAAATGGCTGCTTTGGAGAGTGGACTGTATGACATTATACGTTGTGGAGGTCCTTCCCTTCCCCGAACCCCAGTGTTCCCAGGCTCTACCCCCAAATCTCCAGCAATTCTCCAACCTGGAGTTAGCAGCCCTACATGCAAATCATAAATGCACATACCTTTCACTGTGGTATTATTTTAATGTGGCCTGAAAAGATATGTCATTGTTGGGAAACCAGTTGATGTGCCAGGAATACCGGTAACTGTCCTGGGCTTTGGGGCAGTGTCAACCATAGCTTAGCATTGTTCATTTACTTAAACATTATGTGCATGGGATTTCATAGGTTTTACCCTGCGTGTTTTCCACACACACACGCCCCATTTGAAGAATAAGACAACAACAACAACAAAAAAGGCAACTTGGTGTTTTCCAGGAGCTTTCAAAGGTCATAACTATTAAAAATTCAAAATGCACTTAAAAGACACATTAAAGTTAGCTTCTGTAATTCTCAAACACAAAACTATAAAATCCACGGAGAGAAAACATATCAGCTGGATTTTAAACATAGTTCCAAAGGTAACAAAGGAGTGAGATGATAATAAAAAATGCTTCCTCCAGCAGGAAGCACCTGCCAGAAAACTGGCTGCCTGTACCAGTAAATCAATGCATATGGCAAAACTGAAGCATACAACTAGTAGCTTCGGTAAGTCTCTTCTGAGTTGCTTTCAGTGGACTTCAGATAAAAAAGTGAAGAGTGCATGGTGTTACACAGCCTAGCCCTAGGTATGCCAAGAAAAAAGTAAGGCATACTTTGCATGCCCTTGGGCCCTTGCATAGTGCACCAGTTAATAAGTATGAGCTGTGAGACCAGAGATTCCAGTTCAGATTTGAGCTCAGCCACAAATCCATAGGGTAGCCCTTCAAGACACACACCTGTATTATGGGAATATTGCTGTAAGCATGATAATATATAAGAAGTAATGTGAGCACTTATGTTAGATAACCACTACTAGGCAGCGTTAATGTTATTACCAAGGAACAGAATGCATAGGAGGTCAAAAGGTTGTATTCTCTTGCCTGCAGAAGTTGGTTTAATATATATAGGCTGCAGTCACATGGGCAGTTTGTCATGACATACCAGCATTATCTCTGTGGACTTAAAGGTATTGATCAGATGATGACATCTGCTTTCTGTGGGCCAGTCATAGGCAGCCCATCCTGCTCTGCTTTAAACCTGGAGTAATTAGGCACCAGGGAAAGTCCAGTAGTAAGGGATGGGAGTGCTGTTTCTGATGTCTGAACTCTCCTGCAGTGAAAGGAACCTGAAAGGGATGTCTGAACTTGCAGATCTGTTTCCACCACTGTTTTTTTTTAGTTGCTGCACGATATACGCACGAGCCCATATGTGCATCCATCTGCCTGCATTTAAATAAAATCCACCCTTACAGCTCGTCCCATGGTTGAAGCACAACACTAATGTGGATACTCCCCCACTGGATGATCATGTGGGTAACACACCACAAGGTGTGCAGCCTGGATGAAATGCTCTGCTACACTTTAAGCCCGTCCACCATCTCATGCCAAACTACCAGTGTGACCACAGCCATTGTATCGCCTTTAGGAAGAAAAAAAGGGAAGAAAAGCATTCAGGCCCAAACAGGGTGAACTACCAGATTTTTTTTACGATTAAGGAGTAACTTTTGTGGTTTTCTTGTTAAAAGTGCTGATCGTTCCATGGAAACATGGGGTCCATGTGCAATTTCTTATTTTGATCACTTTACAGCCTGCTAAGTAATAAAAAAGAAAGAGCTTAGATTTTCCTTTTTGATTGTTCTGACAAGACTGTATAAAACATTCCTACAGGTGATAGAAGGAAAATATATATTATGCACAAATGAAAGAACCATTGAACTTCTCATGCACTAGAATTTCCATTGGGTGCCATGACACTTGCAGCTCATGCCAGATTTTTTACTCTTGAGTAGGGCAAGGGGGGAAAGACTGAATTAGATATGAGCAAATTCTAAGCACTTGCTCGTAGGTGTCAGAAGAGGAGTTTGGGGCAGAAAATAACTTATTTTTCCACTGGCAGGATAAAGACATACATACTTCCATCATTGGGGAAATGTGCTATATTTCCGATTAAAAATTTATTAAACAACGTTTTTAAAAATTGGATTACAAAATGGTGTCATGGTTATCCAGGGATAACGTCTCCAAATACCTCTATACCTGAAGGGAACTGAAAGGAAAAATCAGAATGTCATTCTGTCAGCAAACTATTAATCTCAGTTTTGTTAAAGCTTAGTACCTTAGCATGTGTTAAATCTTTGAATCTATAGTTTCAACCTATTTATAGGACTAGTATATGTGTGTGACAATTTGTAATAACCATTCCTTTGTCTCATTCTTTATGCCACAAAAATGATTGTTGCTGATTAATGGAATGTCAATAATTAGTAATAATTATTGACATTCCATGCCCCCCCCCCCAGTTAGAATAACAAGACAGACAACAGTTTGGAAGTAAACAAGGGCCACTTTATTAACTATTTAACATAACACTGCAGCAAGAGACCAGCTAAGCAAGTACAGAACAGGCAAGGCAGGTGTCACTCCCCTGACCAACCTCCTTGCCCTTTTCTCGGGCGGGTCACCCAGCTCTGGTCTTGAGCCATCGGCCTGGTTCGCGACCAGCAGCCCAGCATACTTGGTTGCCCCTTAGGAGCGCCTACCCCTGAAGCCTTCCAACTTGCAGAGAGAAGCATACCCTAAGAGGTTCCCAGATGTGATCACCGTTCCCCACCCTAGACCTTGAAAATCTGAAGGCAGTTCCTGATGACCCCCTGTTCCCTAATGGGGAAAATGCCGTAAAGTGCTCACCGGTTCCGGTTTCTTGCCCGCACCAACCTGCCACAGCCAAGATCAAGTCTCTGCTTTGGACTTTGCTCCCACTAATAGCACAAGGCTGAGCTAATCCCTTGCCGCAAGTCCTGTTAAAATTTCCCCCTCATGTTGTTTGAATTCCATTCAACTCTTATGGTTCTTAAACTTCAAAGTGGGTCAGACCCAGTGGGTCTCCTCACAAAAACTGAAAGGACCCTCTAATCTCCACCTTTTGTTATGTTTGGTTCATTTTTTTAAAAAAGAAATTTTATTAGTTTCATAGGTAAAGATTGAAAAAGAGATAAGAAAAGAAACCAGATTAGAAAATACAGAAGCAGGAGACTATACTTTGTTACATTTTGGTTCACATGTATCTGAACAATCAGGTTCTTTTAAGCCATCTATATCTTATACTTTGTAACCTCCTAAATAACCTTGTAGCCATTTATAAAATCTTGCCCATTTTGTTTCAAAGTTACTTTCTAGTTTTCCATGCAATTGTAAAGTTAATTTATCCATTTCTGCTGCATCCAAAAGTCTGAAAATTAGTTCTTCCTTTGTAGGTGTCTCTTCTTTTCCCCAATATTTTGCATATACTATTCTAGCTGTAGTAACAACATAAACTATCATATGTACATCGTTTAAGTTAAAGTTTTGTGGTATAATATTCAATAAAAACAATTCTGGTATAAATGGTATATTTGTGTCAAGCATTTTTTGTAATATTTCATATATCCATATCCAATATTTTTTCCAGTGTCACATGTCCACTACATATGATAAAAGGAACCAATTTTTAGTTAACATTTCCAACATACATTAGACATGTTTGCGTACCATTTAGCTAAATTCTCCGGTGTCATGTGCCATCTATAAAACATTTTATACAAATTTTCTTTATATGACACAGCTTTAGTGAGTTTTTTATGAACCTTCTAAATCTTATCCCATTGTTCTAATGTTATGTTATGGCCTATATTTTGTGCTCATTTATTCATTGCATCTTTTACCACCTCGTCTTGCATTTTCATTTCTAACAAAAATCCATAGAATAGTCTTATATGTTTCCCTTCAGTAGACCATATAATTTTATCTATTTCCAAAGGTACATTGTAAAACCCTACACTTTTATCCTTCGGATATCTGGAGTCAAGTTGAGCTCTTTCCCACTAATTCAAATTAATGCCTTTTTCCTTCAACTTTTCTTGCTGGATTAAATTGTCTTGATCATCCAGCAAGTCTTGGTATCTCCACAAATATTATTTGGAAAATATCATTGGATTCATGAATGCTTCTAGTGGAGAAATCCATTTTGGTATCTCCTTATATAATAAAGCTGAACTAGGGTGGCAAGATTCCATTCACTCCAAAATCGGTTCGCTCCGTGATCTGTCACTCAGAAGCTGTCCCTATCCACTGGCTGCGTTGCCTGTGTCTCGCCTCCAATATTCTAAACAGTTTGCTATTCCTCTCCCCCCAATAACCAGTCAGAACACAGAGGTCATTTGCATATGTGGCCTGATTGGCCTTTCCCTCTAACATTCTAAACACTTTGGTTCTGGCTGTTGGGAGTCACTGAATGTGTCCTGAGGTAAAATTCATATCCCAGTCTTCTGTTAAACTGTCACTGGAGTTGCCAAAATACATATTCCAATATTCCTTTAAATGTTCACTGGAGTTGCCAATCTCCCTGTGGGGCCTGGAGATCTCCCAGAAATCACCGTGTTCCCCAGTCACAGAACATCATTTCCCCTACAGAAAATTTCCCAGCTATTACAATGGCTGCTTTGGGCAGTGGACTCCACCAAACCCTGCCCTTACCAGGCTCTACCCCTCAAACCTACAGGTCTGTCCCTCCCCTTAGTGTTGCCAGCCTCCAGGCAGCACCTGGAGATCTCCAAGATCAGTTCTTCTGGAGAAAATGGGTGCTTTGGGCAATGGACTCTGTGGCATTATACCCTGCTGAGGTCCCTCCCCACCCCAAACTCTGCCCTGCCCAGGATCTACCCATCAAACTATGGGTCTGGCCTTCCCCTTAGTACTGCCAGCCTCCAGGAGATATCACAAGCCATCAAGAAACTGAAAAAGGACAAGGCGCCAGGACCAGATGGACTAACTGCAATCTATTACAAATCTTTCAAAGAGAAAAATAATTTTGCCTTTACAAAAAGTTATGAATGATGTAAGTGAAAAGAACATACTGCCACCATCTTAGCAAGAAGTTGATATAACATTAATATATAAAGAGAACAATGGCCCAATGTTACCACAATCATACAGACCCATTGCATTATTAAATGTGAACTATAAAATGTTTGCTTCAATAATGGCCGATAGACTAAGGAAATGTATTTCCAAAGTAATTCATCCTGACCAGACTGGTTTTGTACCAAAAAGACACAGAATAATAGAATCATAGAGTTGGAAGGGACCTCTAGGGTCATCTAGTCCATCCCCCTGCACAATGCAGGAAATTCACAAATATCTCCTCCCCACACCCCCAGTGACCAGAGTTCCACACCCAAAAGATGACAAATAATCTCCAGTATCTCCAGCTAAACTAGCCTGGAGAAAAATTGCTTCCTGACTCCAAAGTGGCAATCAGCATTTCCCTGGGCATGTAAGAAAGGGCCACAAGAACTAAGCACTAGTGCAACCCTTCCTGCCCTCCCTCTCATGATCTGCCTAAGTTCACAGAATCAGCACTGATGTCAGATGGCCATCTAGCCTCTGTTTTTTTAAATATTTAAACATTTTATTGAATGTAACAAAAACACCAGAGTTAACAACTGTCAAAGTTATAGAACATTCTTTAAAAAGGTACTATTACATTGGTGTAACAACATGCTCATTAAGATACAAAAATTTCCAAGCTATGCATTGAGTTAAAAAATCAAATTACAATTGTAACAGGTCTTGTTTAGTTTTATTATTACAGTTTTAAGACCAGCATACAATACAAACATAGTATGAAAAAGAAGGGAAAAAAAGAGATAATATACAGAATAAAATCTAAATTTAAAAACTTAAAATGCAACTCCCGCAATCTAAGAATCAATGCACAGAACTCAGCAACTGAACGTGTAATCTCTGCATTCTTATCTGATAGAAGCCAGTGAAGTCTTGCTTTATTCGTATTGATGTGACCAGGCATCCTATCAACTAATGGGGTAATGATTTTGTAACAGGTCTATAGGATAAACATTATTCGGAATCTTAGCTACCGATACCATATAACATAATAATAGAAACCAAATAGCAACAAAATGAAAGCTTGAATCGAACTTGTCATTCGGGATATTATGACAGGATATTTTTTCCATCACATAAAATCACCACACTTTATCCAACCATAGGGAAACTGATGGAGATTATCTTTCAATTTGGTGGCTATTGTTGCCCTAGCTGTTGCTAGTAGGAACTCAATTAAGCTTTAAGTTAGATCAATGTAGATTACACTCTGACCATAAAGACAACAATACAAGCTCAAGTTTCTTTGGTAGAGAAATCCCTGTAATAGAATGTATTTGGTCCAGTATCACATTCCAGTAATGCTCAATACATGGGCAAGTCCACCAACAATGTAAAAAGGAGGCTATTGTACCACGTTGTTTCCAACATAGAGGACTTAATGTAGAATCCATGTAATATAACTTTTTAGGTGTCAAACAGTGTTCCCTCTAAGATGAGTTAGTGTGAGGTAGCTCACAGTTTTTGAGCCTCTGGCTCACACATTTTTGTCTTGGCTCAGGAAGGATGGCTCCAGAGCAAACTAGTTTATCCAGCAGCCAAATCTCTTGCTCACAACTTTAATGCCAGTAGCTCACAAAGTAGAATTTTGCTCACAAAACCCCACAGCTTAGAGGGAACATTGGTGTCAAATAGCATCTAGTTAAGATTTTAAATGTTTGCATCTTAATATTGATTACACAAGATCTAAGAGCTAAAGAATTCCAGATTAATTGCCAATCATCAGTCATAAATTCAAAATTACAGTCTTGTTCCCATTGACTTTTGATATTGAAAATGTTTGTGATCTTCAATTTGCAATAAGAGAGTATATAATATTGAAATCAATCTCTTGTATGATGTATTTTCTAGTTTAAGTAATTTTTCAAAAACTGTAAGAGGCTTTCTAATTTCTTTAAATATGGCACAGTATTAAATGCTGTTGTTGCAAATACTGAAACCAAGGCAATGTAGTACCAGAGATTTGATCTAATGTGCTTTTTTCCATTAGGAAACCATTTTGTATGATGTCTATTAGTCTTGTTAATTTAGTTTCTTTCCACACTTTGTAAGAATCAGGGTGAAATGCTGGAATAAACCACTTTTGGCTGGTGAAAAGCGTTAGTAGAGAAAGACTTGAGACTACTTTACACTGCTTAGCATCCCAAACCTTTAATGTGGTAATGTCAGCGAGCTGCCATTTCTCTGGGATGTGTCCCTCTTCCCTCCCTCCCCGTGTTATTCTCTTCTGGTATGCGACTGTAACTGCCAAGCTTCTCCTACAGGTGGACGATGGAGTGTTATGTCTTCTTGCCTTGCTTAATTAGATTCCCGTGTGAACTGAACTTGTGTTTATGGTATGAGCCGTTGGAGTTCTCAGGCTGCTTCGCGCCTTTTCTAATCAACTCCCTTGCGAGGGAGTTTAGCCCATTGGGTTAACCAAGTTTGAAGTTCCTATATTATACTGCCCCTGTGTATTGTAGTCATTCTGGACAATTCTCTGTATGTTCATGATCAACCATGCTTTGGAAATAAATCTTACTTCTTTGGAACGTGGGTTTGTTCTCCTGCTTTGGGGGTCTGACATTTTGTCCAGAATCCTCTTTCCCCCTCACCCCGAGTCTGACATCGATCATGAGCGGGGCCGAAGGGAAATCCTTTTTCTGGGCAGAGGACCGAGGTGCCGTCCCGGCCACTGCCTTAACATCGGACTACATGGAAGCCCGAGGTGCCGTTGGGGGAGCGATCCCGAGGCATGAGACTATTCCTTGGCCTCCTCCTACCCCATCGCATTGGGGAAAACAAGAGGTCAAAGCCTCAGAGGATTGGACTATGTTCGATACCCAAGGCACCAGGGAAACGTTTGTTCATCGGGGCAGTGGGCCCCGAGAAAGCCTTTTTGAACCGGGATCTTATCCTGAAAGACCCCGGAGTTGCCCGGCTGTGGCTTATCGAGGGGAGGATGAGTTTTGGCCGGAGGAGAGAGCGACCGGACGAGACAAGCGGGAAGAGCAGCCAGACTGGGGGGCATCCCAGGATGGCAGGATCCAGGAGCTCGAGAGGTCGGTGCAGGATCTCATGAGGACGGTGACAGAAGTTTTCAACGCCATGCACCAGATGGTGGACGATCGCATCGCGGATCGTCTGGGTCCTGTCATTCCACCACCGGTGCCGCGCCCGGCACAGCCGGCCGTGCCTGCCCAGCCGGTTCAGCCTGCGGCGCCACTGCCAGCGCCCCAACCGCCGGCGCTGCCGCCTGGATTACCGCCTCCTCTGCAACCAGCACCCGCGGGACCCGGGTTGCCTC